>NC_056669.1:112387184-112544684 GCF_018350195.1 Panthera tigris
TTTGAAACGGGAGGAAACTGTCACTCAAGGAGGTCTGGCACAGCAGACGGTCATCCACCGAGCTGACCCCTGCTAGCCCGTGGCGTACCAGCCCCAAAGACTGGAGTCCCGTGCTTCATAGAAGGGTGGCCGGGCTGCTCTCTCTGCTTGAGCACAGTCTAGCGAGCTGTCCTGTGGTCACCGGAGACAGTTCTCCCCATCACATCTGAGGCCCGGGTCACTGGGTCTGCTTGATTTATGGAAATACAGTTTTGTAGCATGCTGCTGCACGTGTTTTAGATGGTATTTACTCTCTTGCTTTTAGGGCTCTTGGGTGTTCCAGACGGTTCTAGGTTTCTTTTCTGAGGGGTCTGCCGAGGCCTTAGACGGGGCAGCGGGAGCTAGGCAGATTCCGGGTGCTTGGCGCCCAGGGGCAGTGCAGGCCTGCTTCCCACAGTTCTCTTCTGTGCTCACGGTCGTTGTGGGGGGGTCAGCTGTAGAGTCGGAGACCATCTGAGATGAGCTAACTTGCATCCCGGGCTGGGGCAGGAGGCGGCCGTGGGGTGGGGTCGTGTCGTGTCAGCTGTGTAAGCGGCACGGCTGAAATTGATGCCACAGGTGGTGGACCGGCCCGTCCGGTAGAACTTTCTGTGCTCCCCTGCCCACGCTGTCCGATGCAGTAGGACCGCCTGATGGGACGCGTAAAGATCGTAACTGAGGTCGTTGGCAACCGAGGAACCGGATGTCTGGCTTTATTTAGTGTGGCCCAAGACTCTCGTGACTGCGCGCCCCAGAAAGCTCGTCTCCAGACCGGGGGTTCCCGGACTTCGTTGATCACACACCCATGAGTTTTAAAACTTGAGGGGGCAGCACCCGCACGTGTTTATTTAAGGGGCAGGCACAGCGGACGGCACGGCTTGCCTTCCGCGTGGACGCGCTCGCGCACGACGCCCCGCGTGCAGGCGCGGCGCAGAGCTGCGGAGGGGAGCCGCACCCTGACTGCTCAGACCGGGGTCCTGACCCCTCGGCAGCCACGCGGCAGCCTCTGCTGCGGTGTCCGCCCGGGACAGTGCGGTCAATGGTGGGCAGTCTGGTGACGCGTCGAGCTGTGAGAGCAGCTCCTGTTGGCACGCTCCTTCGCGCCTGTCGGGTATAGGTTAACCTGCAGACGTCCGTGGCGTTGGCAGCCTCGCCCGGGCCCCGCGCGTTGTGCCGGGGGGACCTGCTCGGTTCCCATGCTCTCCCGGCCGAGCTCGCTTGCCCCGCGGGCTCCGCACCCCCACCCCCACCCGGGGGCCGCCGCTCTGCGTGAGTGTCAGGCGTGCTTGCAGCAGGACCCCCAGGCCCCTCCGGGTCCAGAGCGACGCGATCTGCTGAGAACCTCAGGAAAGCCGCGCTTGGGCCCGTCGGAGGCCGGTTCCAGTCGGAGGCTGCGCTGAAACGCAGATAGCTGCCAGACTCCAAGCCAGGGTCTTCCTCTGCCACAGGCTGGTCGGGGCACAAGGGGGAAAGGGCCCTGGGGTGTGTTCAGACACCTGCCGGCGCGGGAGGGCGCGCGCCCTGGGCCCCCCGGCCCCCCGCTCTCCGGAGTTCTGTGTGAGCTGTCACTGAGGGGACGTGTGTGGACTCCAGCGAGGAAAAAGCCTGCTTAAATGGGTCCCTTGTGCCGTGCAGGCAGTAGCGATAAGGTTTGTTTTGGGTTTGGTTTTGATCGGAGTCTGATGTTTGGAGCTTGAATGAGAGCCTGACCCGTGACGTCTTTGGACCTGGGAGAAATTCATTCAAGACCAGCCAGCTACAGTGTTGGGGGTCTCTTCTGCACGCCTCAGTTCTGACTTCTTTTAAAGGTTAAGCACCAAGGTTTTATCATACTTCTAACACATAAACGTTTACCCCTGTATGAGACATAAAATGCCGTGGAAATTCATGCATCTTTGTAGTAAACGCCCTCTGCCGGCTTGCTTAGGTCAGCCAGTTTCCCAGGTGAACCAGTATGTTCTCATGCTGACCAGCCTCCCCCCCCCCCCCCCCCCCCCCCCCCATCCTTAGGCCTTGTTTTCAGTGCTTTTCAGCTACCCGGAGTCCTGTGACCGCAGTGGGGCTTGTGAACACGAGGCCCCGCAGCGCTGGCCACAGCCTAGTCCCCGTTCCAAGGCCAAGATGCCCAGCGGCAGACCCTCCCCTTGAGAACTGGGCCTGGAACGGGTGCTGCCGACCGACCTCTTTCCTTGGGCCTGACCAGTAGGGGCACTTGACGGGGGGACTGTGTCTGGGTCGGGGCGCCCTTGCACTCCAGAGACTTAAAAACTTGTCTCTGTTTTCTTTTTTCAGTTTGAAGAGGGTGAGGAAGGAGAAGAGGAGGTAAGACTTGGCCCGCGCAGAGCGTCCCTTCCCTGCGGCCGCGCCGGGCCGCCCGTGCTCGAGTGCGCGAGGTCGCGGAAGCACAAGACCAGTTACACCCAACTTGTGCGGAGCTGCCTCCGGGGGCTGCACCCTGTTAAAACCAGGGGGGCGGCCAGCGCCGCCCCCGGGTCCGGTGGCTGACCCTGCGTTTTCAGCGGTGTGTTGATGCCCATTATCTGCGAGGGGATGAAGTACCCAGAAGCCATTGTGTCCGGAGGGGGTGACATAATCAGTCCCGGACAGTGATCGTTGATTCCCTCTCAATCCAGGGAGCGTTTAGCTGGTTTGGGGCAAGCGAAGCCCCCAGGGTTTAAATCCCGTCCGCTCAGCTCCTTCCCACTCTCTCGTGCAGGAACTGGAAGGTGACGAGGAGGGAGAAGATGAGGACGATGCCGAAGCTAACCCCAAGGTCAGTTGTCGGGGCCGCGCGCACCTGCGAGCCCCGCGCCGTGTGCTCAGACGGCCCCCCACAAGGAGGCGGGGCGGGTGCGGGGCCCGTGTGTCCTCCCGTCAGTCCTGAGAGCAGAGCAGAAAGTTCTCGAACGGGCTATTCAGACACCTCAGGTGTCATTTAGTGTGAGGTGTAGATATCCAGCCAGTGCTTTTCCAGCTCCTTCCTGAGCTGTCATTTGTTTTCATAACTAGGCAGGAGGGCAGCCTTATTTTCCAGATCTTTAATTCTTCTAAGGTAATGACTAAATGGCGACGCGATAAACTTCTGTGTGTTTATTTTTGGAAAAGAGGGACTTTGAAAGGAGGGACTTTGGGGGATTGTTATTATTTCTTTTAACGAATAGAGTAATGAAGTTGTAGACATAATCTTGTGACTGTATTTGGGCTGAGATTACTCGGAAGCTGCGTGTAAATATCTCCAACGATTGCACATAAACTAGGGAGCTTTAGTTAAACATGTTTAACAAAAAACCAGCTGAGGAGAACGGGCAACTCCATTAAGTTTATCTGTAGAGGTGAGTCTTGGCTTCTGGTCTCAGGTCAGCTTAAATGAAGGCACCTGGCCGCTTGCCACAGCCTCTGAATCCAGAACCGCTTTAACGCGGTCCCGAAGCTGCACGTCGTGTCTGCGAGCGCGAGATCGGTAACGCGCCGCAGCTTAGAGTTAAATCCGCGGTGGGCCAGCAGAGCCCTGACGTCCCCTGCGTGTGCTAACTGGATCTCGGTGTAGCTAGACACTGTTTGTCCGTCCGTCCCCCGTTTTGCCCCGAGTGGGACGTGCGTAAACTATCGGCGTAATAACCCAGCTCTGTAAGTGGTTTTGTTTTGTTTTGTTTTTTAACAGCAAGTCTTTCCGTAAATGCACGCTTACCGTACTGGCTCCTTCTAGGGAAGGATGGGAGGGAGGCGTCAGACTTTCAGAAACGTACCACGTGAATTCTCCTCTGGGCGTAAGCTCACGGAGAGGGGCATCTTTGCAAAGCCGGCCCGCGCACCTCGGCAGGACTGCCGCGCCCGCGCTCGCCTCCGCGACACCGGGGCCCCGCCTCGGGTGGCCCCCACCGGGCCGCCTGCTCCTCCCTGCTCTCCCGCTGGCGCGCACGCCCACAGTTTGGATTCTAGAGCCGAGACCGCGTCCAGACTCGGGGCCCGGCTGCCTCCGGTCTCCCCTGTTGCCGGCAGTGAGGGCTCCGTTGTCGCGTCGCTTCCTTCTGTTGTCTGTCCTCTCCTCTCTCCTCGCCGAGCCTTCTGTCTCCTGCCACGTCTGTTTTGCTGGAAGAGCATCCTCTCACCAGTAACGTGACACGGGGGAGGGCGGTCAGGGCTCGCGCTCCGTGGGTCTCCATCTGTGGTGTCGGTCAGGGGAAGGAGAGCGGTGACTGAACGAGTAGCCTCGCCAACGTGAGGCCCCGGGACCGCCGGGTCTGGGCAGCCGGAAGGGCCCGAGTCTGGTCCTGCGGAGGGATTTGTCCCGTCAGGGTCTGCACAAGTGGAGGCAGACGGGGACAGGGGCTGTTTGGGTACTAAGGGGACAGGTGTGATGGGTGGGGGTGGTTCATCTCAAGCTCGAGATTTTGCAGCCGTTGGTGTCATGAGAGAGTCTCTGTTTTTGTCGGTATAATTTTGTGCAGTTTATTTTCCTTTATGCTGACAGTTCCTTTCAATTTTTTCCCCACGTAGGTGCAATTTTTATCTGCTAATCATTCATACATTTCTAGGTAAGGTGGAGCTGTATTCGTTTCTAACCCAGTCTCCTGGCCTGTGCCTTACGGTCGTGCCTCACTGTCGCTCCGCGGACAGAGAGGAGGCTGCCGGCCAGGCACATCCAGTGTGCACCAGGCTGAGCGTGCGGCTTCCTGAAGAACAGTATTTTTGCGCAGGGGTCTGTTGTGTATGCGGCTTTTTGGTTTTTGTTTTTAAGTTGTTTTTAATTCAATTTCTCTCTTAAGATTACACCCTAGTTACTTAGCATCTGGTGCAACAATGATTTCCGGAGTAGATTCCTTGGCGCCCCTCCCCCATTTAGCCCATCCCCCCTCCCACACCCCCTCCAGTAACCCTCTGTTTGTTCTCCATGTTTTAGAGTCTCTTATGCTCTGTCCCCCTCCCTGATTTTATCTTGTTTTTGCTTCCCTTCCCCTATGTACATCTGTTTTGTCTCTTAAAGTCCTCATGTGAGTGAAGTCATATGATGTTTGTCTTTCCCTGACTAATTTCGCTTAGCGTAATACCGTCTACTTCCATCCACGTAGTTGCCGATGGCAAGATTTCATTCTTTTTGATGGCCGAGTAAGACTCCATTATATACATACGTACATACACGTCCCACATCTTCTTGATCCATTCATCCATCGATGGACATTTGGGCTCTTTCCGTACTTAGCCTATTGTTGATAGTGCTGCTATAAAACATTGGGGACACATGTCCCTTCGAAACAGCACACCTGTATCCCTTGGATAAGTACCTAGTAATGCAGTTGCCGGGTCAGAGGGGAGTTCGATTTTTAATTTTTTGAGGAACCTCCATCCCGTTTTCCAGAGTGGCTGCACCAGTTTGTATTCCCACCAGCAGTGCAAGAGGGTTCCCCCTTTCTCTGCATCCTTGCCAGCACCTGTTGTTGCCTTGTTTTTGTTTTTGTTTTTGTTTAAGTAGGCTTCACATCCAGTATGGAGCCCAGCGTGGGGCTTGAACTCACAACCCTGAGGTCAGGAGTCAGACACTTAACCGGCTGAGCCACCCAGGTGCCCCTGTTTTGTGTACCTCTAAAACTGACTGTCAGAAACTACATTTGCTCCTGCTCTGCAAGCCCAGTGTTCGTCTCTGACCGAGTGGCAAAGGCATGACTGGTGTGGCATTTTGACAGGACGGCCCTCCAGGAAGAGGACCGTGAGTGAGGGCCCTGGGAGGTGGAGACCGTGTTGCCTGGGCTGTGCTGGGACCGACCAGCCACACCCCTTGCAGTAGGAACGAGCCCATCGCTTTTTCTCGATGTGTTTCTAGTGATGGTTTCTACTTTCTAATCAGGTGTGGTGCAGACCGGTGGGTCATAAAGGGCTACCTAAGCCTCGTGCCAGAATCTTTGTGCCCAAAGCTGTGGTCTGGTGTAGCGTTAGTAGCAGGTGCCGGTGTGGCTGGCTGCTGGAGAGTTCTGAGCGGGTAAGAGCCAGCAGCAGTCTCCTGGGGGCCGCCCACCCCCCACTCCCGTCCCCCAAGGCGAGGGTCGTCCTCGCCATCGCAGCTCTGTTCCAGTCATCAGCTCCCTCCCCCCGGGGACACCGTCCTCACTTGGCGGGGTTGGGGAGGGAGGGAGGTGGTCCGGGGTGGTGGTCGGCAGGTGCCACGGGAGGCGATGCTTACACCCAGGAGAGGAAGGCTGAGCAGCAGCGGCCGCTTATACAGCGGAGCCTGTGAGCAGGAACTTGAACTTCCCGCCGCAGGTGACCAGCTGATCCTGACCGTCATTTAGACCAAACACCTTTGAGCGTCTGTCTGCATTGCCTTCCTGTCTCCCTCGCGTGGGCTTGTTCTCAGAGACGAGGCCAAAGAAACGTTTTAGCTAGGGGAGACGCGCGGCCTCGGACCCGCGTGTTTGAAGGGTCGAGTGCACGGATGACAGCGCGATTGCTTGGTTCCCGCCGCCCCACCCGTCTGATGGACCAGCAGCCAGGCTTGCTCCACCCAAGCCCCGCTCCTCCCACCCCGCCAGTCACTTGGGAGCGTCCGCAGCCCAGCAGCCTGTGTCTCTAGGACAGAGGGACCCTCCTGGCGTGTGGCCACCCCGGGTAACACCGGCGTGTTTCGGCAGTTTTCGCAGTCCTGTGGCGATGTCATCAGGTTCTTGCCAGGGTCCCAGCTTCTCCGGGGGGAGTGGGGGGAGGCGGCCGTTCCCCCCCGTAGTCGGGCAGCTCTTGGGCCCTGGGGCCGTGGGCCCCCGTGACGCAGTGCCGGCCATGTGCTTGGTGGCCCTTTTCCACTCCTTCCCCGGCACGTGTCGTCTGGGAAAACTTGTCTTTTAAATGGTTCCCAGACAGGCAGGGTTTGGGCTATTAGAGTGTGCCTTTGAAACCCCTGCCTCCCTTCCTTTGATAATCAGTGGCGTTGAGTGACTGAGCCGTCATCAGACTCTGTGATGTGAAACAGAGGGTGCTGGGGCTCAGTGCAGTTTTGTTTTGGCCTGTGTCACAGATTGAAAACCATTGGTGTCTCGTTGATGAGAAGCTCTGGGATTCTGGGTCACCTTTACCAGCCAGGACTTGTGTCCCTGTGGATGCTGCTCCCGCAGGTGGGGCCGCCAGCTTCTCTCCTGGTCTTAGTTGTTGTGAGGCCCTGTTGCCTCCAGTAGCCTTTATCACCTAAGCTACTGAATGTGTTTTGAGTGAGTAGGTGATACATTCTCAGGCTTGAAAACCTATACATATACGTGTGAAATCATCCAGACTTCACATCGTAAATTGTTTCCCACCCAGTGTTGCAAAACACTGTATATGTGGAACCCTTCGTGTGCGGAAAGGTAGAGAAGTCCCTCCTGTCCTGTGCCGCCCTCCCCTGTTCCCGCCTTCTCCCCCTACGCGACCACCTCCTTTGCCCCATCTCCTCTGACCCACTTCCTTGTCGCAAATACGATTGTGGAAACACACGCCCTCCCCTCGCGCACGGACAGCTGCCTGTGGCTCCCCCCCTCCTGCCATCGCCGCACCGACGGAGAACCAGCGGCCCGGCCCGGGGCCGCCTCGGCTGCCTGGGTGGGTCACCTCCGGGTGTGTGGGGTGGGACTTTGATCTTTTCTAGCCTGGATTTCTGGTCACGTGTGTTTTGTTTTGGTGCCCGGCCTTTTCAGCGGTATTTTAGATGAGCGGGTGCCGGGTGGGTGCCAGGGCCAGGACCCCCTCCCAGAGCGGCCCCGCTGCTGGGGGTGCTGGACAGAGAGCTGGGGCCCGGCCTCGTCCCCGTGCCCTCTCCATCCACTTTCACAGGGTCCCAGATGTCGTTTCACGTTTCTGCGGACTCTGCGTTTGATTCTTTTCCTGTCTTCAGTGTGATTTTCTGGAGAATGAGCTGGAGCTTCCACCGTAGCAGCTGCCAGTTCTGTTTAAGCAGAAGTTTCTTCTGGACCACGTAGTGCGGGGGTTTTAGCCTCCCTAGGCTTGCCAGATCGTGTTCCGAGTGATGTGTAGCCTCGGCAGCAAGAATTCTAGGCGACCGACGTACCGTTATATGCTGAGGACGGTCAGTGACCTCGTCGTGTGAGTCGGGCCGTTGGTGGCCTTTGCACAAAACGCATGGATTTGCTAAATGTGCTCGTAAAGGTGGGGGACAGATTGTAGCGAGGTGAATGTGCTCTTCTGTGCTGCGGAGACCCCCTCTCTCCCTGACACCTTTTCTGGAAGGGTAGGGTTCCCACTCGGGGAGGGACATGGGGGCGGGGGCGGTGTGTGCAGGTGTCGCAGGGGCCTCCCGGCGTCAGGTGTGGCTGCTCGGCCGCCTCTGGCCCCCACTGGGTGGGTGGCCCCCGTCTGTCTCCGGTGTTGAGCCTGTCTCAGGGGCGGCGGGAGCAGAAAGGGGGAGTCTGATGCTCCTTCACGCAGGCGGCGTTTAGGGGCCACGGAGCTTCGAGGCCGCCTTGCAGCTCCGGAACACGGGCCCTCCTGCACGCGTGCTCAGTCTCCGCGGCCCTGACGGGCCCTCCTTCTGAACGCAAGCCCTCTGATTAGACTCGGGGCATGGCTTGAAACAAAAAGGCTGCCCTACTGAGATTGTTTCTGGGAAGCTGACTTATTTTTTGTTACCGTTTAAAAATTTTAAAGTCTGTTTTAGTGTCTGTTTGAGAGAGAGAGACAGTGCAAATGGGGAAGGGGCAGAGAGAGGGGGGGACACAGAATCCGAAGCCGGCTCCGGGCTCCGAGCCGTCAGCACAGAGCCCGACGTGGGGCTCGAACCCACGGACCGTGAGATGGTGACCTGAGCCGACTGAGCCCCACTCAGGCGCTCCACTATTTCAAATTATTTTTTAAGTTTCTTTATTTTGAGAGTCAGTGAGCAAGCAAGCAGGGGAGGGCGGAGAGAGGATCCCAAGCAGGCACAGAGCCCTACACGGGGCTCGATCCCACGACCCCGGGATCATGACCTCAGCCTGAATCAAGAGTCAGACGCTTACTTAACCGACTGAGCCCCCCAGGTGCCCCTTTGTCATTACTCTTTTAGAAGTGTGTTTGCAGGGACCATTTTTTCAGTAAGAATGAGCACACTCGTTGAGTCTTGCCTTCCGTCGTTGGTTGGAGACGGCTGGTTGATGAGATCGGTTCCCTACAAGTGTTGTTCTCTCGTTGCAGAAGGAGCCCAGCCAGCCCTCCGAGTGCAAACAGCAGTAAGACGACGGCACCGAGGACCCGTCGCGGCCGCAGCGCGACCGCACCGGCAGCCCTCGCCTCTAACTCGTTTTCAAGTGCATGATTTTGACGTTAACTTTTCCTTTATCCTTATTATTTGGCTTAACCTGTACAGTGGCGACTTAAATGCATTTCAGAAATAGGAGGTTTGCTTCCAGCACCCTCTACGGCCTTGGGTGCAGCTCGGTGGACTTTCCCAGGCCCTGCCTTTGGGAGGAGGGGGCGGTGGAAGGTCGGTCGACGCCGAGGGCAGGCGTCTGGGACGTGGTTCCAGGGCATCTAGAACCAGTAACTCCACTCCGCAGTCGGACCGGATTCTTCTCTCACTTGGAGAAACTCACACGCTTCGTGTTTCCGCCACTTGGTCTCCTGTGCTCGCGTCGTGCCCCGAGGGCTGGTAGAGTCGAGTCCCGTTCTTAGAGCGTTCCCTCTCCAGTTTTGTCTCCCTCGGGGTGGTGTAGGGGGTGCGCGCACCCCAGCCCCGAGGCGCCAGTGCTTGTGGCCCATCCTCGTATTTATTTATTCTTTCCTGCTCGTGAGGGCTCGGGGCGCCTGCCGTCGCTCGTCCTCACAGTCTCTGAACCCGTGTGTGTGCCTGGTGGCCCGGTGACTCCCCGGGTGGGTGTGCTGGCGGCTCCCACGTGAGCCAGGCCTGCGTAGAGGGACCCTCGCTCTGTCCCGCCGGCAGCCGAGCCAGGCTCGTTTTCCTGCCGGACGGACCTCCGGCTCTGGCGGGGGCGCGGGGGGCGCCCGTGGCGGGGGGCCGCTTCTCCTAGTGTGTGCATGTCGGGTCTTGCTTCCTCAGTAGCCCCTGTTTCTCGGCCCTGTGCTCATCTTGTCTTCAAAGCCCTGGGTTCGGAGTGACCCGTTCTTGGCTGGCGTGTGAGGTTTCCGAGTGTGTGACCGCGGTCTCTGGCAGCCGGGGATGCCGTGTCCACACTGTGACCAGGCCTGTAGAGTGCTCAGCCTTACTTACAATACATTTGTAACTGAATACGGTGTTTTCAATTTGTACAGAATAGTTAGAATATTCTATTAAAGTTGTGAAACACGAATCCAGTGCTGTGCAGTGTGTCTCGGGGGGAGAACCTGGTGGGAGCAGCGGGCGGGGGTGCTGGCACCTGCTCCCGCCCGGCAGCTCCGGGCCGTGGCCGCGCGCCCGCACGGACTGGGTCTGTAGAGCCGTGGGGGGTGAGCAGACCCAGGACCTCAGGCCTTTCCCGTGTTGTCTTTGGGGCTCTTGCAGCCGGTTCTCGGGAGGAGGCTGCGTTTACCTGGCCCGTTAGGCCTCCGGACCCGCTTCACCGCCAGCGGGGGCTCGGGGTCCCCGGGTGGGCCCTCTGCTGCCACGGGAGAGGGTCTGCCCTCCCCGAGGAGAAGGCCGTTTCCCAGAGTTGGTGGGGCTGTGCCTTCCAGACGCAGAGGTTCCCAGGAGGGAGAGGTCCCGCACGAAGGCCACCTTTGCTGTGTCTTCTCACTGGGGCTTTTCTGCTGGGGTCCCCGTCCCTTCATGAGAGGGAGCGCTCTCTCCCCCCCCCCCCCCCCCCCCCCCCAGGACACCTGCTGCACGGGCTCTTGCTCGGGACCTGACCTGGGGGTGTCTGTCTGCTCTTTGAGCAGGAGCCGGGGCCGGGAGAGGGCAAGCACAGCAGCCTGCTCCTCCCTGCGGCCCAGGAGCCGGCATCCGGTCCACCCGTTGTCTGCCGGGGACTAGCCTCTCCCTGGGAGTAGCTGGAAGGGGGAAAGCGGCCACAACTGGGAGTGGCTGGAAGAGCCGTGTTCTTGGTTCTTGAAGCAGCCAGGCGAGCTGGGGCTCAGACTCCCCGGGCAGAGTGGCCCACGGGTGAGCCCCACCTGGGTCGCCAGGCCTGCCTTCTTCCCGCTGACACACAGTTAAACACCCCATCCCGGAGGACAGTCTGCAGAGAAGACACCCGCATGCAGCTCCCTGTCTCCTGGCTGGGAGCACCCCTGGAGGACGGGCCCCCAGCTGGGAGAACCCCCGGAGGACGGGGCCCCCGGCTGGGAGTGCCCCTGGGGGACGGGCCCCTGGCTGGGAGAACCCCTGGAGGACGGGCCCAGGCTGAGAGCGCCCCTGGAGGACGGGCCCAGGCTGGGAGAGCCCCTGGAAGATGGGCACCCGGCTGGGAGAACCCCTGGAGGATGGGCCCTGGCTGGGAGAGCCCCTGGAGGACGGGCCCCGGCTGGGAGAGCCCCTGGAGGACGGACCCCTGGCTGGGAGAACCCCTGGAGGACAGGCCCTGGCTGGGAGAGCCCCTGGAGGATGGGCCCTGGCTGGGAGCCCCCCTGGGGGACGGGCACCCGGCTGGGAGAACCCCTGGAGGACGGGGCCCCGCTGGGAGCGCCCCTGGGGGACGGGCCCCAGCTGGGAGAGCCCCTGGAAGATGGGCACCCGGCTGGGAGAACCCCTGGAGGATGGGCCCTGGCTGGGAGCGCCCCTGGAGGACGGGCCCAGGCTGGGAGAGCCCCTGGAAGATGGGCACCCGGCTGGGAGAACCCCTGGAGGATGGGCCCTGGCTGGGAGAGCCCCTGGAGGACGGGCCCCGGCTGGGAGAGCCCCTGGAGGACGGACCCCTGGCTGGGAGAACCCCTGGAGGACAGGCCCTGGCTGGGAGAGCCCCTGGAGGATGGGCCCTGGCTGGGAGCCCCCCTGGGGGACGGGCACCCGGCTGGGAGAACCCCTGGAGGACGGGGCCCCGCTGGGAGCGCCCCTGGGGGACGGGCCCCAGCTGGGAGAGCCCCTGGAGGACGGGCACCCGGCTGGGAGCGCCCCTGGGGGACAGGCCCCCGGCTGGGAGAACCCCTGGAGGACAGGCCCTGGCTGGGAGAGCCCCTGGAGGATGGGCCCTGGCTGGGAGAGCTCCTGGAAGACGGGCACCCGGCTGGGAGCGCCCCTGGGGGACGGGCCCCTGGCTGGGAGAGCCCCTGGAGGATGGGCCCTGGCTGGGAGAGCCCCTGGAGGATGGGCCCTGGCTGGGAGAGCCCCTGGAGGACGGGCACCCGGCTGGGAGAACCCCTGGAGGACAGGCCCTGGCTGGGAGAGCCCCTGGAGGTCGGGGCCCTGGCTGGGAGCCCCCCTGGGGGACGGGCCCCGGCTGGGAGAGCCCCTGGAGGACGGGGCCCCGGCTGGGAGAACCCCTGGAGGACAGGCCCTGGCTGGGAGAGCCCCTGGAGGATGGGCCCTGGCTGGGAGAGTCCCTGGAGGATGGGCCCTGGCTGGGAGAGCCCCTGGAGGACGGGCACCCGGCTGGGAGAGCCCCTGGGGGACGGGCCCCTGGCTGGGAGAACCCCTGGAGGACAGGCCCTGGCTGGGAGAGCCCCTGGAGGATGGGCCCTGGCCGGGAGAGCCCCTGGAGGACGGGCACCCGGCTGGGAGAGCCCCTGGAGGACGGACCCCTGGCTGGGAGAACCCCTGGAGGACAGGCCCTGGCTGGGAGAGCCCCTGGAGGATGGGCCCTGGCCGGGAGAGCCCCTGGAGGACGGGCACCCGGCTGGGAGAGCCCCTGGAGGACGGACCCCTGGCTGGGAGAACCCCTGGAGGACAGGCCCTGGCTGGGAGAGCCCCTGGAGGATGGGCCCTGGCTGGGAGAGCCCCTGGAGGACGGGCCCTGGCTGGGAGAGCCCCTGGAGGACGGGCACCCGGCTGGGAGAGCCCCTGGAGGACGGACCCCTGGCTGGGAGAACCCCTGGAGGACAGGCCCTGGCTGGGAGAGCCCCTGGAGGTCGGGGCCCTGGCTGGGAGCCCCCCTGGGGGACGGGCCCCGGCTGGGAGAGCCCCTGGAGGACGGGGCCCCGGCTGGGAGCGCCCCTGGAGGTCGGGCCCCGGCTGGGAGCACCCCTGGAGGACGGGCACCCGGCTGGGAGAGCCCCTGGAGGACGGACCCCTGGCTGGGAGAACCCCTGGAGGACAGGCCCTGGCTGGGAGAGCCCCTGGAGGTCGGGGCCCTGGCTGGGAGCCCCCCTGGGGGACGGGCCCCGGCTGGGAGAGCCCCTGGAGGACGGGGCCCCGGCTGGGAGAACCCCTGGAGGACAGGCCCTGGCTGGGAGAGCCCCTGGAGGATGGGCCCTGGCTGGGAGAGCCCCTGGAGGATGGGCCCTGGCTGGGAGAGCCCCTGGAGGACGGGCACCCGGCTGGGAGAGCCCCTGGGGGACGGGCCCCTGGCTGGGAGAACCCCTGGAGGACGGGCCCAGGCTGGGAGAGCCCCTGGAGGATGGGCCCTGGCCGGGAGAGCCCCTGGAGGACGGGCACCCGGCTGGGAGAGCCCCTGGAGGACGGACCCCTGGCTGGGAGAACCCCTGGAGGACAGGCCCTGGCCGGGAGAGCCCCTGGAGGATGGGCCCTGGCCGGGAGAGCCCCTGGAGGACGGGCACCCGGCTGGGAGAGCCCCTGGAGGACGGACCCCTGGCTGGGAGAACCCCTGGAGGACAGGCCCTGGCTGGGAGAGCCCCTGGAGGATGGGCCCTGGCTGGGAGAGCCCCTGGAGGATGGGCCCTGGCTGGGAGAGCCCCTGGAGGACGGGCACCCGGCTGGGAGAGCCCCTGGAGGACGGACCCCTGGCTGGGAGAACCCCTGGAGGACAGGCCCTGGCTGGGAGAGCCCCTGGAGGTCGGGGCCCTGGCTGGGAGCCCCCCTGGGGGACGGGCCCCGGCTGGGAGAGCCCCTGGAGGACGGGGCCCCGGCTGGGAGCGCCCCTGGAGGTCGGGCCCCGGCTGGGAGCACCCCTGGAGGACAGGCCCCGGCTGGGAGAGCCCCTGGAGGACGGGGCCCCCGGCTGGGAGAGCCCCTGGAGGACGGGCATCTGGCTGGGAGAGCCCCTGGAGGACGGGCCCCCAGCTGGGAGAACCCCCGGAGGACGGGGCCCCCGGCTGGGAGTGCCCCTGGGGGACGGGCCCCTGGCTGGGAGAACCCCTGGAGGACGGGCCCAGGCTGGGAGAGCCCCTGGAGGATGGGCCCTGGCTGGGAGAGCCCCTGGAGGACGGGCACCCGGCTGGGAGAGCCCCTGGAGGACGGACCCCTGGCTGGGAGCACCCCTGGAGGACGGGCCCCCAGCTGGGAGAACCCCCGGAGGACGGGGCCCCCGGCTGGGAGTGCCCCTGGAGGACGGGCCCCTGGCTGGGAGAACCCCTGGAGGACGGGCCCAGGCTGGGAGAGCCCCTGGAGGATGGGCCCTGGCCGGGAGAGCCCCTGGAGGACGGGCACCCGGCTGGGAGAGCCCCTGGAGGACGGACCCCTGGCTGGGAGAACCCCTGGAGGACAGGCCCTGGCTGGGAGAGCCCCTGGAGGATGGGCCCTGGCCGGGAGAGCCCCTGGAGGACGGGCACCCGGCTGGGAGAGCCCCTGGAGGACGGACCCCTGGCTGGGAGAACCCCTGGAGGACAGGCCCTGGCTGGGAGAGCCCCTGGAGGATGGGCCCTGGCTGGGAGAGCCCCTGGAGGATGGGCCCTGGCTGGGAGAGCCCCTGGAGGATGGGCCCTGGCTGGGAGAGCCCCTGGAGGACGGGCACCCGGCTGGGAGAGCCCCTGGAGGACGGACCCCTGGCTGGGAGAACCCCTGGAGGACAGGCCCTGGCTGGGAGAGCCCCTGGAGGTCGGGGCCCTGGCTGGGAGCCCCCCTGGGGGACGGGCCCCGGCTGGGAGAGCCCCTGGAGGACGGGGCCCCGGCTGGGAGCGCCCCTGGAGGTCGGGCCCCGGCTGGGAGCACCCCTGGAGGACAGGCCCCGGCTGGGAGAGCCCCTGGAGGACGGGGCCCCCGGCTGGGAGTGCCCCTGGAGGACAGGCGCCCCGGCTGGGAGAATCCCTGGAGGTCGGGCCCCTGGCTGAGAGCGCCCCTGGGGGACAGGCCACCCCTGGAGGTCGGGCCCCCGGCTGAGAGCGCCCCTGGAGGATGGGCCCCGGCTGGGAGAGTCCCTGGAAGATGAGCACCCGGCTGGGAGCGCCCCCCAGAGACAGGCCCCCCGGCTGGGAGCACCCCTGGAGGTCGGGGCCCCCGGCTGGGAGTGCCCCTGGGGGACGGGCCCCTGGCTGGGAGAACCCCTGGAGGACGGGCCCAGGCTGGGAGAGCCCCTGGAGGATGGGCCCTGGCTGGGAGAGCCCCTGGAGGACGGGCACCCGGCTGGGAGAGCCCCTGGAGGACGGACCCCTGGCTGGGAGAACCCCTGGAGGACGGGCCCCGGCTGGGAGAGCCCCTGGAGGTCGGGGCCCTGGCTGGGAGCCCCCCTGGGGGACGGGCACCCGGCTGGGAGAACCCCTGGAGGACGGGGCCCCGCTGGGAGCGCCCCTGGGGGACGGGCCCCAGCTGGGAGAGCCCCTGGAGGACGGGCACCCGGCTGGGAGCGCCCCTGGGGGACAGGCCCCCGGCTGGGAGAACCCCTGGAGGACAGGCCCTGGCTGGGAGAGCCCCTGGAGGATGGGCCCTGGCTGGGAGAGCTCCTGGAAGACGGGCACCCGGCTGGGAGCGCCCCTGGGGGACGGGCCCCTGGCTGGGAGAACCCCTGGAGGATGGGGCCCCGGCTGGGAGAGCCCCTGGAGGACAGGCACCCGCCTGGGAGCGCCCCTGGGGGACGGGCCCCTGGCTGGGAGAACCCCTGGAGGACGGGGCCCCAGCTGGGAGAGCCCCTGGAGGACGGGGCCCCGGCTGGGAGCGCCCCTGGAGGTCGGGCCCCGGCTGGGAGCACCCCTGGAGGACAGGCCCCGGCTGGGAGAGCCCCTGGAGGTCAGGCCCCAGCTGGGAGCACCCCTGGAGGACGGGCGCCCCGGCTGGGAGAATCCCTGGAGGTCGGGCCCCTGGCTGAGAGCGCCCCTGGGGGACAGGCCACCCCTGGAGGTCGGGCCCCCGGCTGAGAGCGCCCCTGGAGGATGGGCCCCGGCTGGGAGAGTCCCTGGAAGATGGGCACCCGGCTGGGAGCGCCCCCCAGAGACAGGCCCCCCGGCTGGGAGCACCCCTGGAGGTCGGGGCCCCCGGCTGGGAGTGCCCCTGGGGGACAGGCCCCTGGCTGGGAGAGCCCCTGGAGGACGGGCACCTGGCTGGGAGAGCACCTGGAGGACGGGCACCCGGCTGGGAGAACCCCTAGAGGACGGGCACCCAGCTGGGAGAGCCCCTGGAGGACAGGCACCCAGCTGGGAGAACCCCTGGGGGACGGGCACCCAGCTGGGAGAACCCCTGGGGGACAGGCCCCGGCTGGGAGAGCCCCTGGAGGTCGGGGCCCTGGCTGGGAGCGCCCCTGGGGGACGGGCCCCTGGCTGGTAGAACCCCTGGAGGACGGGCACCCGGCTGGGAGAACCCCTGGAGGACGGGGTCCCGGCTGGGAGAGCCCCTGGAGGACGGGCACCCAGCTGGGAGAGCCCATGGAGGACAGGCACCCGGCTGGGAGAGCCCCTGGAGGACAGGCACCCGGCTGGGAGAGCCTCTGGAGGTTGGGGTCCTGGCTGGGAGCGCCCCTGGGGGACGGGCCCTTGGCTGGGAGAACCCCTGGAGGACGGGCACCCGGCTGGGAGAGCCCCTGGAGGACAGGCACCCGGCTGGGAGAACCCCTGGGGGACGGGCCCCGGCTGGGAGAGCCCCTGGAGGTCGGGGCCCTGGCTGGGAGAACCCCTGGGGGACGGGCCCCAGCTGGGAGAGCCCCTGGAGGATGGGCACCCGGCTGGGAGAGCCCCTGGAGGACGGGCCCAGGCTGGGAGAGCCCCTGGAGGATGGGCCCTGGCTGGGAGAGCCTCTGGAAGACGGGCACCCGGCTGGGAGCGCCCCTGGGGGATGGGCCCCTGGCTGGGAGAATCCCTGGAGGACGGGGCCTGGCTGGGAGAGCCCCTGGAGGATGGGCACCCGGCTGGGAGCCCCCCTGGGGGACGGGCCCCTGGCTGGTAGAACCCCTGGAGGACGGGCACCCGGCTGGGAGAACCCCTGGAGGACGGGGTCCCGGCTGGGAGAGCCCCTGGGGGACGGGCCCTTGGCTGGGAGAACCCCTGGGGGACGGGCCCCGGCTGGGAGAGCCCCTGCAGGACGGGCCCCGGCTGGGAGAGCCCCTGGAGGACGGGCCCCCGGCTGGGAGCGCCCCTGGAGGTCGGGGCCCCAGACCTCTGTGGCAGCTGCTGTCCCCGCAGATCCTGACTGATCCAGGCTCCCCAAGGACTCCCGACTGGCACATTCCTCTGGAGCATCCAGAAGGAACCTGTTTACAAACCTGTGGCTTCGAGTAACCGCAGGATCGGGAACGACCGTGTGCCTGGGTGATGTGCAGGAGGTTCACAGGGACGGACACGGCTCTGTGAGCATCGGTCCCACTGGCCCATGGCTCACTGCGAGCGTGACCTTTCAGGGGAAGCCTCCCTCCTGCCGGCCCCCGGCGGACCCACGCCCACTAGGAGCCACAGCACCGCTCAGCCTGGCGGCTGCCGGGCCTCACTAAAGACACGCAGGTCACGTGGGAAGGTCTTCGAAGGGCACAGCTCCGCGGGCAGGGGGTGGCCCCGTCCGAGGGCCCCCCTGCCCGGCAGTTCCGAGGCCTTCAAAAGAGTAGGTGTGCATCACAGGCGGGAGTCCGCACCCAGCGTGTGTGCAGAGCGCGTGGTCGGGGACGACGAGAGGTCGGGAGCCCGTCCCTTCGGAGACCGGCCGAGTCCACGCGTGGCCACCAAGAACGGGCGTCCGTGTGGGTGCACGCCTGTGCGCGCGTGTTCACAGGGGTCACCTTTGGGGTCTGAGCTGAACGGGGGGGCTGGAGAGGGCGGCTGGGCCCCGGGGGCGGTGGGACGGGACTCCGGGCCTGCTGGCTGGCCGTGGTGAGTCGCGGTGCAGGCCGTGGCGGGCGTGGGTGTCCGAGTTTGTGCCCGGTGCACAGACGGGCAGCGGGAGGGACGTTTGGATGCCGGCTGTCCCCGGAGACGCTGGGTTTCATGTCCCTGCGGGAGGAAGAGTGCGCAAGCTCCACGGAGCTGGGTCCCCGCGGCCTCAGGCTGGCGCTGGTTGTTCCAAACATATGCGGACGGCAAGATGCAGCTCGAAGCCCTGAGAAGCCGTGCCTTCCCCAACCATCCTCGGCGGCCCTGCCTCCTGGCCTGTCCGCGCAGCGGCTCCCTGACCTCACCCCTGCGCAGTCACAGGAAGGGGAAGGCGGGGCCTCTGCCGGCCGGCCCTCAGCACCTCAGGGAACCTGCGGACGCTCCCTTGCCGCTTGCTCCCGAAAGTTCCAGAGCAGCCAGGAGACAGCAGCTCTGGGGACTGGCTGGCTCTGCAGGGGCTGGGCTGCCGCCGCCTCGGGGCCCCAGTGCTGCCCGCCTGGCTGCTCTTGACCTCTGTCTCCACTGACCCCCTGAACCGCTTGGAGCCGGGCCCACCCGGCCCCTCTTTGGGACCCTCGTGGGTGGGGCCGTCACGATGCTTCTATGAGAGGGTCAGGTGAGCATCCGGGCCCACCTCCCGGCCTCACGGCCTCTGCTGCCCCTGCCCTCCCTCCCTCCCTAGACTGTTCCCTTTGAGGCCACGGGGCCGGAGTCTCGCGTGTCACACGAGACCGTGCCCCGTCAGACGTGCTCAGAATCGAGGGGCTGCCGTCTCTGAGCTCCGTCCTGCCCCGGCCTCTGCGTCCCGGCCCCTGGGCAGCTCGGCTCTGCCCTGGGCCGTTCCAGGGTTTCCACAGATGCCTGGAGTTCAAGGTGGGGTCCCAGCGGGGGGACCTTGGAAGCAGGGACTGAGCGAAGCCAGCCAGACACAAGGGAGGGCGTGCAGGCGACGCGGTGGCCTCTGGAGGCTGTGTGCGGACTGTGGTCACTGGGGAGCGGGCGCGGGGGCGGCCAGGGTACCTCCGGGCGGTGGAAACTCGTGGAAACCCCTCAGTGAGTGCGCTCGGCTGCGTGTGCAAACCGTACCTCGGGGAACCCGCGTTGCCAGAAGTGCTCCCAAGTCGGGGTCCGTCCACCTGAAATCCTGGTTCTCCCCCATGATGGGTTGGGAATTGTGGCCACCCGGGGCGGGGGCGGGGGCGGGGGCGGGGGCGGGTCGCCCACGCCCCTGTCCACGCCTACGGGTGAGGGCTCCACAGCGGGCCCGCAGCGCCCGCAGCCCTGTGGCGGCCAGTCTGCCGGATGGGCTCCTGGCCCTGTCCCGTGGGGCCGGGGGCCGAGCAGAGGCCTGACGCACCCCCTCCGGAGCCAGGCCGAGTCGGCCGGATGGCTCCCGCTCCCGCTCCCGGAGGGCTCCTTGGCCCCGGCCCAGCCTTCAGGCACCCCTGGACTTTGGCCCCTGGACACATCCTTCCCGCTCCGGCCCCAGCGCCTGGCCACCTGGACACGGGGGCCGACCGGCCGTTCGGTCTCCCGTCCGCCGGGAGGTAGTGGCAGGCAGAACCCCCCTGACAGCAGGGGCCCCAGGACCGTCCTCCGCCGGCCCCGCCCGAACCCTCCGTTCTTCAGAATTTGCAGGCACCTCGTCTGCCTGGGACCCTCCTGGGAGCCCCTGAGGCTCGGAGGGCAGGAGCCGGCACCCCCGAGGGCGCGGTGGCCGGCAGAAGCTTGCATTCCCACCAAACACTGACCCCGGCCACCGGGAGGGTGAGGCCCGGGCACACCCTGAGGCCAAGTCCTCTCGGGGCACCTGGGCGGGGCCCCTGCCCGCCCCCAAGATGCCAGGCTGACTCAGCTCAGGGAGGGCGGCGGCCGGATGTTACTTTCTCTGACAAGCAGACAGGCGTGCCTGGCCCAGCCGGGGCTCCGGGCCTCTTGGGGTCTGCGACCCGGGACCTTCTGCGGCAGACCCCACACACGTCCTGCACCGGCTGCTTCCTCCCCCGCCGGGCGGGGCTGGGGGCTTCCGGAAGGCTGGCTTGACGGGAATGTCCTTCAGGTCTCTGAACCTCCTTGGGTCTCAGCCCGCCCCCGTTTCGGGGGGGTGGGGGGGGGCTGGAAGGTACCAGTAGGGCTGGCCTCCCTGAGGGGTTGCACCAGCTCTGCGGTGGGGGTGGGGTGGGGGTCGGGGAGGGGGGCCATGAGGGGCGTCCCAGGCCAGGGGAGCACAGAACACCGAACGTCCCTCCCCGTGCCCTTGCCTTGGGACGGCCTTGTGATGTGGAGAACCCCAGCTCAGAAGTCACCAGCTAATGCCATCACTCTGGTCCTCATCTGCCACCAGACTGTGTGGCAGGCCAAGGAAGGGCTGACATCAGACCACCTGGGGGCTGCATTCCGGTCCAGGGTGGTTGTGACGAATGACCACCGACTGGGAGGCTTCGAAAGGAAGTCTCTGCCTATTTGGGTTCCGGAGGCCAGGTGTGGGCGGGGCCGGGCTCAGGGGGAGGGTCCCTCCTGCCTCCAGCTCTGGGGCCCCCCCAGCATCCCCTCAGCCTCTGCCTCCGTGGTCATATGCCCCCCACCCCTCCCCGTGTGTCTGGGAAGGACACCGTGATGGCATTCGGGCCCACCGGGGTGACCCGGGATGCCACGAGCTCCAGGTCCTTAATCACATGTTTTGTCGTGTTAGGTGATACTCTCACCACATAAAGTCACATTCGCTGACTCCATGGAGACGACACCCCGGGTGTTGGTCCCCGGACTGGGGAAAAGGGACACAAATGCAGACTGCCCGTTGGAGGGCCAGCTGTAGGGGCACGGGCGCCCGGCACGCGCAGGTGGGACTGCAAACCGGCCGGCAGACGGTCTTGCCAGAGCTCTCACGCCCTTAACACGACAGTTCCACATCCAGCCCATCCAGCCGTGAGTCTCCGTGAAGTTCAGGGACGTTCACACGACATCGCGATAATCGCAGAAGCCTGGGCGCAGCCTGAGTGTTATGGGAGGTGATGAAATCCCGGAGTCCTTCCCGGGAAGGGAGGCAGATGCGTGGGGAACACGCAGGACACACGGAACAATGCGCACATTGTGTTTCTCTTCTGCGAAACCTAGAAGCTTCAATCTGGACCTGCGTGTGAGTGTGTGTGTGTGTGTGTGTGTGTGTGTGTGTGGATACAGTTCTTACATTGTGGCAAACTACATGTGACATTACGTTACCATCAGCCATTTTCAGGTGCACAGCTGGTGGGATGGAACACATTCACAGTTCACACCGTTGTGCGCCCATCCCCACCCTCCGTCTCCAGAACTTTCCATCTTCCCAAGTGGAAACCGTCCCTGTGAAACGCTGACCCCCAGCCCGGGCGCCCACCGTCTGCTCTCTGTCTCTGGGAATCTGAAGACTCCAGGGGCCTCGTGTGAGGGGATCACATGTGAGCATCACGTCCCCCCGGGTCCATCCACGTGGTGGCAGGTGTCAGAATGTCCGTCCTCGTCAGGCTCAGGGACCGTCCAGGGAGCGGACGGACCACATCCATCCATCCGTCCGTCGGTGGACACGGGGTCGCTTCCCGATCAGGGGACCAGTCCTTCTGCCTGGGGGCAGGTGGGGGCGTCCCCCAGGCAGGCTCCGCGTGAATCCTGGATGCAACCCTCGGGTCAGCGTCAGTCCACCTCTGGGCGGCTTTCACGTTTGGGGATGGACCCAGACGTGGGACTCCTGGGTCACGTGGTAATTCGATTTTTAATTTTGGGGGGAAATGCCTTTTTTTTTTTTTTTTAATTTTTAACGTTTATTTATTTTTGAGACAGAGAGAGAGACAGAGCATGAAGGGGGGAGGGGCAGAGAGAGAGGGAGACACAGAATCCGAAGCAGGCTCCAGGCTCTGAGCTGTCAGCGCAGAGCCCGACGCGGGGCTCGAACTCACGGACCGTGAGATCGTGACCTGAGCCGAAGTCGGACGCTTAACCGACTGAACCACCCAGACGCCCTAATTTTGGTAATTTTTTAAAGTAGGAAGGGGCTTGATTAAAATGTGCACGACGGGGCCCTGCCCCGCACCCACTGCATGAGAGCCGCTGCGTGGACACCGCCCGGGGGCTGCGAGGACTGACCGCCGTCCACAGGGTGGCAGCCGAGCCTCGCCCACCTCGACTCCCTCCGTTCCCTTCATCCATATTCATGCTTTCATTCAGGCCTCCGGAGAGGTCCCGTGTCCCCGGGGGCTGAGCCCTGGGCCGTCTTCGGCCACATGACATGACGGGAATGCCCACTGGCTCCCCCTCCCCGCTCCCACCCCAGACCCCGTGCCTGCCCTTCTGGTTCTGCGGCCTCCACACAGGCAGATGCTCTAATCACATCTCTTGGTCGGCGAGGCAGGTGCCTTTTCGGGCCACCGGTTTCCAAAAACATTCCCCAAGGGCCTGGGCTGGGCCCTGGCGGCCCCGACACTGAGACACTGTCCCTGCATTCCAGGAGCTGATAGTGACCTCTGAACAAGGTAGTGCGGGCTGGATAGGGAGCTTGCCAGGGGCCAAGGGGGAGAAAGGCGTTCTGGGCCCTTTCTCTTTGGATCCTTCGTGTCTTAGGAGGCAGGCCCCCCAACTGTGAGACTCCAGCCAAGGGGCTCAGAGGACCAGACGGGGGGACGAGAGACACAGGTCCGAGGGGCCGAAGCCAGGCTGGCGGTGCAAGCCTGAAACCAGCCTCCTGCCCTGGGGCCTCTCGCTTTTCCCAGGCTGGAGCAGTAAGGAGAGGGATGCAGGGCAGGCCTGAGTCAGTCACAGGCCGCGACCTCTGGTGCTGTGACTCCAGGCAGCGTGGGCCTCCCCGCCCTCCTGAGGTTCGCGCTGGAGCATCTGTGGGACCCCCAAGGCCCAGCAGTCACAAAGCTGGTGGGAGCAGTCCTGAGGGCATGCCCCTCCCGGCAACCCAGGGGGGCTTCCTGGAGGAGGCCAGAGGAGCGGAGGAGAGGGTCCCCCGGGCAGGGGAAGCAGGGAACCCCATGTCGGGCTGTCCCTGAGCACGGCCTCCCACAGGAAGAGGGTAGTATCGAGCCCCAGGCACATGGGCCAGCTGTGACGCACGGCTTCCTCACAGGCTGCTGTTCCCAGGGCTGGTTGGGCAAGAGCGTCCGGGCCCAGCCTCTCACCGCTGTGGGCATGACCTCACGAGGGGCCTTTCAGAGAGGTGCCCTCATTCCGTCTGGGCCCAGCTGGACAGGACAGCGAGTGGCCTTGGCCGGAAGTTTGGAGACCAGTCTGTCTGTCCCCGGGGGAAGAAGGGGGTGTGCCCCCAGGGCAGGCCCTGCGTGAATCCCAGATGCGACCCTTGGATAAACATTAGTAAACTTGGCTCTGACCCACAGTCTGACGCCACAGACAGAGGCGAGGCCCAGCACGGCCCCACCCCCTTCACTTGGGCGGGGCCGCTTCCTGCCCCCAGGCCTTGGGGCGCAGGAGGAGGGATTGGGTTTGAACCCCTCCGGCTGGCAGTGTGACCTCAGCCGAGTCCCTAACTTCTCTGAGACCCCCACTCCGTTCCCCACGGATCCAAGAGAGCAACCCCAACAGCCCCCACCTCGTCGAGGGACCATCAGGGACATAGAGGGCGCTGGGGCCCCGTCTCTCCAGCCTGCGGCAGTCCGGCACCCGCCCGGCCTAGAAGCCTGGGGAGGCCCCAGCGCCCCTGAGGTGCAGCCCAAATCCACACCGGGGTCCCCAGTGCCCGGCGGGAAGCCGTCCTGGTGGCTGTCCGATGGCCCAAAGCGGGCTCCCCCTGAAAGGTCTTCCCTTGGGGGTGCTGGCTCAGTGTTTTGCTCCCTCGTCATCCCTCCCAGCCCGCTTCGCCAGCGGCTCCCCCAGATGGGCCTGTTGGGGGTGGGGGGGCACAGGGCCCCCTCCTGGCTCCAGGCTTATGCTGCGGGGAGGGTAGCAGAGGCCGGCAGGCTCCCCACGGGGCGTCTGGGGGATATGGGTCTCAGGCCCCAGGCCAGGGGCTGTTGGCGGTGGAGATGCCTGGGTGGGCCGGGCCCCCGACCCCCAACCCCCCGGAATCCCCAGCCTGATTCCCACCCACCCAGGCTGTCCCGCCCCAGGTCTCGCTGCCAAGGTCGGAGCCAGGACTCTCCAGCTGCCCTCCCAGCTCTGTCTGACGCACACCTGTCAGAGCACCCCCCTTCCCCCGGGGTCCCTGACCCGTCAACGCTCCCCAGAGAGGCCCCGCCAGTGGCGGCCAAAGAGAGGAGCGCTGGACCGGCGGGAGGCGGCCTTACCCGGCCTCACCTACTCCCTCTCACTCGCCCTGCCCTTCCGCACCCCCGGCCACACCGGTGGGGACCGCTGGGCAGCTGACACCTGACGCCATTTGCACAGGCCTGGCCCAAGCCCTCGTGTGAGCTGGCAGTGTCCTCGTTCCTCGTGGTGAGCCTGAAGGGCCGCCCTCTGAGAGCTCAGGGGACTTGCCAAGGCCACAGAGCTGGGGGTGGGGGGCGGGGGCAGCTTCACAGACCTGCACCCAGAAGGTCCTGCTCCACTGTCATTGGCTTGAAACCTGGGAACCTGGTTTTCATTTGTACCGCCCCGCAGGTGTGCCGCCTGGAGTGCTGGTCACCGCCCCCAGGGGGCTCCGTCCTTCCCTGTTCTGTGCGCAGTCTCCGCCCCCCCCCCACCCCGCCCCGCCCCACCCCCACAGCTGGGTTGGGGGGCTGGGGGGCCCTGGAAGGTGGGTGCTCTGGAGCGGTCCCCGCCCCCAGAGACCCCTTCTGCGGAGCCGGGAGCGGGCAGCCGTCACTCCTGCTCCCGTAAACCCTTTAGAGGAAGGGAGGAAATACCCATGACTCAGCCGCCCCCGCCGCCCCTCTCCAGGCCGACCCTCCAGCACCCACAGCGCCTAGGGCCGAGCCCCATGGGGCTGTGCAGGCGATGGGAGTCCTCTGCCCAGACGCCAGGAGGACCGAGGGAGGAGGACAGGCCCCCTCGGGGTGCTGTTCCAGCACTTGCCACGTGTTCCCCAATCTAACGAAAGTGTTACTGTCCCCATGTCACAGAAGAGAAAGCCGGCTCGGAGCACCTGCTCTCCGGGTAGGCCCGGCCCAGGTGGGCGAGCGAAGGTTCCCGCCAGGCGCGGCCCGCAGGAGGGTGGGGGGTGAGGGGCAGGTGGGAGACAAGGCCGGCCGGGCAGGGCCATCGGACGGTGTCCCCAGGAAGGGTCCCCAAGGCGCGGGGGGCGTCCGCCGCGAGCCCTCGAGCGGCGGGCCTCGCCGCCGGAGCGCCGGGAGGGTGGGCGTCCTGGGCCGGCTCCGTCCCCGGGTGCTTCCCGGGGCTCCGGGCCGTGAGTCACCGCGGGCAGGGCCGGCCGCAGCGCATTCCTCCGCGGGGCCGGCGTCCGGGGCGGGGTTGGCGGGGCGGGGGGCGAGACCACAAGTCACCCCACGGGGCCGGGGGGCCGGGGCGGCGGGGGAACGGGAGGGGCGCGGGCAGTCGGCACCGGCGAGCTGACAGCCCCCGGCGGTCCTGGACGGCAGGGGCGTGGCCTCTGGAGGGGGCGGGGCCCCCGGGGGGCGGGGCCGGGCGGAGGCGGGGCCGGGGCCCGAGGGGGCGGGGCCGGGCGCAGGCGGGGCCGACATAAAGCGTCGCCGGGCCGGCCGGGGCGCATCGCCAGCGCCGCCGCCGCCGCCATGAGGACGCCCGGCGAGGTGCTGCGCGAGGGCGAGCTGGAGAAGCGCAGCGACAGCCTGTTCCAGCTGTGGAAGAAGAAGCGCGGCGTGCTCACCCCCGACCGCCTGCGCCTGTTCCCCGCCGGGCCGGGCGCGCGCGCCAAGGAGCTGCGCTTCCACTCCATCCTCAAGGTGGACTGCGTGGAGCGCACCGGCAAGTACGTCTACTTCACCATCGTCACCACCGACCGCAAGGAGATCGACTTCCGCTGCGCGGGCGAGAGCTGCTGGAACGCGGCCATCACGCTGGCGCTCATCGACTTCCAGAACCGCCGCGCCCTGCAGGACTTCCGCAGCCGCCAGGAGCGCGCCGCGCCCGCCGCGCCCCCCGAGTCCCGGCCGGCCCGCGCGCCCTGAGCGCCGCCGCCGCGGTGAGTGCGGGGACGCCGTCCGGGGGGGGGGACGCCGCGCCGTCGAGGGGTCCCTGGGGCGCGCGGGCCGGGGCCGTCGCTCGCTCCTCCCGCGTCTGGGGCCTGGGGGGGGGGCGGGGAAGGGGGACCCACAGGCCGGACGCCGGGCCGCCAGCTCCCTAACCCTCCTCCTTCCCCCCTACAGGAGCCACTCACTCGACGACGAGTCGGGGGCCGCCCTCCCGCCGCCCACAGTGAGGACAGAGGCCGAGAGCCATGTCCCTGTCCCACAGAGAAGGACCTTCCCGTGCGGAGCCGCCGAGCCTCGGCCCGCTGAGCGGGCGCGTTAAATTATCAGACTATCTATGTATTTATTTTGATGGTTATTCGTCGTGGAACCGTCTGTCTTCATATGTAGTGTTTGCATCAGTATGTTCATTCCAAATAAACCACCTGACCCGTTCCCTTTTCTACCAGCCGCTGTGGTGCCGTGTGACCTTACTGCGGGAGGGTTGGCAGCCCTTTCGGTGGGGGTGGGAGTGGGGGTGGGGAGAGCCGCCACCCAGGCGGCCGAAGGGCCGGGAAGCCAGGGCACTTTGAATGAATGTAGTGTCATCCGCCGGGCCGGGTCCACACCCTCCTTGCCAAGCAGCCTCTCCAGAGGCTGGGAAGTGCCCTGAGGTTTGGCCCTGGCTGACTTCTGCTCCTGGGCGTGTGTCCGGAAGGACGGGGCCTGGTTTCGCTCAGGGAGGTCACTCCCAAACTGCCCCCCTGAGGTCAGGGCACCCCCTGCACCTGAGCTGCCCCTGCTCCCCACGGCCACCTGCCCCCCACCGCCCACATGCCACCTGTGCTCCCAGCCCCCCATTAGGGAGCCCTCAGCCCTCCGGCTGTGCGCCCCCTGTGCTCCCCTTGACCCCAGCCCTGCTGGGGCCCGGGCAGCTCCCCGCAGCCCCCACCAGGCCCCGCTGGCCCGCACCCACGGTGCTGGAGCGGGGAGGCGGCGGGGCCTCCGGGCAAGTGGGGGGAGGCCGGGGCCTCCTACTCCTGATGGTTGGCAGCTGGCGAGCCCTCCCTGTCCGGCGGGGTCCCCGTCCTCCGGAAGTCAGGCCGGCCGCCGCCGCGAGTCCAGCACTGCCTGATGGGAGGACACCCGAGGCGCGTTCCCGCGAGGAAAGGTGCACTGGCAGTGACCAAGCCGGAGCGCGGAGGGGGACCCTGATCTCTGGCCGCTGAGGGGCCTGCATTTCGGGGACACTTCTGGCTGGAAGGGCGATGCCACGTGGGGGAGGCAGCGGCGTCGGGAGCAAACGACCAAACATCGGGCCCTGATGTCTGTCCCTCACACCCTCACACGGGACCGGGGGAGCCGCGCAGGCCTCCACGCAGGCTGGGTCCCAGGGCTCAGACTGGGGAGGGGCTGTCCCTTTGCTGCGAAGCCCAAGGAAACCATTTCCTGCAAGGAATTTTCTCCCCAACGGAACAGCACTCCTTACGAAGTCCCTGAGCCAGTGGGGGACTGCACTGGCCCCCGACGGACCCCTGTCCTGCCCCTCCCTGGAGACCTGCCCAGACCCTCACTGGGACAAAGGGTGAACGTCAAGGTGAGACCCCCTCCCCCCACCGCCCCATCCCCAGTGAGGTTCACAGGCAAGCTGGTCTGGTCTGAGCTCTCGGGCCGGAGGGTGGACGGACCTCTGCTCTCTGAGGCCCTGCTGGTTGGACCATGGAATTCTGGGGTTGGGGGTCCTGAGTTGTGAACTAGCTTCTTTTACAGGCAGCCCGTGGGGAGGTGGGGAGTGGCCTTCATGGTCTCAGGGTCACCTGCCGACCCCACTGGCATTGTTCTGTCCACACTGGTCACGCTGGCCCCCCTGTGCCCAGGTGCCTTCCTCCCTACAGCTGGGTTGAGGGGGGGGAGGGGGAGGGGGTGGGGCTCCCCGGGCCTGGGTCCGCTGGCGGGCCATTTCCCTGGGCCTCTCCGCAAGCCTCAAACTCCTCATCTTTGAAAACAACCTGTTTCCATTCACGTGAGGTGACTGACAAGGGCAAGCAAGCAGGCAGCGCGCTCGGCCCCGAGGCCAAGCCGGTGGAGGACTGGGGGCGGGTGGACAGCTCCAGTCTCGGGGGGTTTGAGCAGAGCTGTCTGGGCGGCAACAGGGGGGCCTCCTAGCTGGGGACGGACTCCTCGTGGGACGGACTCCAGGCGGGGGAGGGCCTGTTGCACAAGGACAACTTGGGTGATCAGGCTCTCTCCAGAGCCCTGGGGCCCGGCTGCATGCCCCCTCTTCCAGGAAGCTCTCCGGCATCTGACCCTCCGTCCCTCCATGGCTCACCCCCAGGTCCCCTGTTTAACCCACGGGAATTTGCAGGACTCAGGCTGGAAGAGTTTATTGCCAGTCTGTGCCCTGGGGCCACTGGTCACCGGACTCAGTCCTTCTTCCGGGGCACAGGCTGTCTCCAGAGCACGAGGAGGACAAGGAGGTTGATGGCAAACTGCACGTGGCCAAAGACGGGGACCCCAAAGCTGCGGTACAGGAGGCCGCCCAGGGTGGGCCCCAGGGTCTGAGTCAACGGCTGCACGGTGGCACAGAGGCCCAGCATGGTCCCTGAGGGGTGGGGGTGGGCGGCAAGTCAGGCTGCCCTGGCCACCCGCTTCCCGGACGCAGCCCAGGTCTCCCGTGTTCACCGCCCCCAACCCTGTCCCCCAGCTCCCTCCACCCAGACTGCGCTTTTCGGACCACCCAGCCACTCAGGGGCCACACGGGTGCCTGCACCCTGCCCCAGAAAGCTCCCAAGCCCAGGAGGAGCCCCGGAGTGGAGCCACAGGTCACGGGCCAGGCCCCGCCCTCTCAGGCCGGTTGAGCCTGGAGAGAGCCTCCCTGACCTGGGGACGGTGGGCTTGGGGGGAGATCCTCCTGAGCCACAGAGTGAGGGCTGGGGCTGGGGTGCAAGGCAGGCTCCCCACAGCCTCCACCACCCTCCTACCGACTGGAGGATGCCCTCCGCAGGACCGGGGCGGGGTCCTGGGGGCCCTCGAGGGGCGGCCCGCCCGCCTCTCTGCACCCACGTCCTCCCCGGGCTCACCTGGCCGCCTCTGCCCCCGGCTACCTGACTCCCCTGTCACTAGGCCCCTCCGGGCAGCTGTGTCCTGTGTGTGCGTGCGTGTATTGTCAAGACGTGCGCCCAGAGGGTCCCCGGCTCCGGGGGCTCAGGGCCCCGCTCCGCTCGGGTTGCCGGAGAGCCCGCCGGGTGAGCTGGGAGCGGCCTGGTCCGGCCCCGCCCGGGCCCAGGGCCCGGCGTGGGGGAAATTTAAGAGCGGCTTCTCCCATCGCCCACACGCCCTGCAGACACCGGGAGCGATTACCGCCCCCTCTGTGGTCTCGGGTTCCCAGGCTGGCGCTGGGAGCCAGCTTCCCCGTCCCTCCGAGCCGAGGGGCGGGGCCTCAGGTGCGGCCCCGCCCTCCTCCCTGCCGGGCCCTGCCCCCATCTCTCCACGCTTCGTTCCCCGGCGTCCTCCTGGCCTCTCCTGGGGGCCGGTCCAGCGCTCCAGGAAGCCCTCCGGGCCCTGCCTGGCCTCCCCGGACCAGAGGCAGCCCTGAGATGCCACCTTGCAACCATGGGCCATCGGGTTCCCATCTCGGCCTCTAGAGCTCAGCCTGCCCCTCCCCCCTTGGCAGACAGGCGGCGAGAGCTGGAGCGAGGGGTGGCCGGTCGGGTGGGCTCTCTAGCCTGCTGGGGAGTTCTTCAACCCCAACCAGCCACAGGAGCCCGTGGGGCCACCTGCACCATTGCCCCCGGGGGCAGGGCAGGGGCGGGGAGCTGAGTCTGGACAGGAGGCTTGTAGGCCTCTGGAAAGAACGCTGGGCACAGAGTGAGGGCTGGGGGATCCCCTGTCTGGGGACACCCGTGTCCTACGGGAGGGGGGGCGCTGGGGGCTTTCTGGGTTTAACCGGCTGCGTGCCTTCCCCCACTCACTCAGGGAGCACGGGCACCCCCGACCCACCCCGTGCTGGAGGGGGGACCCCGCCTCCCGGCCTGGCAGCCCCCTGTGCTGACCACGCTTGGCCCCACTGGGCTGTCTTCCCAACTGGCCTCTTCAGGAGCCTTTCAGTTCCAACCCCCTCCACACCTCGCCGAGCCGGGTCCTGGCCTGGAATGTTCCAATCTTCCCCTTCCTCTTTGATAGGGAAACCCTGCCCCTGCTTCACAGCCCAGCCAGACAGCAGCTCCGAGAAGCCCCCTTTCCACCCCCCAGGCCCAGCCCAGCCTGGTGGCGGCCAGAATTCTCACCTGAGCCATCTTGCAGCCCCCCCCCCCACTTGGACCCCGGGCCACCCACCCCACTCAGTACTCACTGGGTCTGGGCGGACCCAGCCTGAAACTGGGGGGGGGGGGGGAGCTGCTGCATCCGAAACTGCCCAGAGAGCTTCCCAGAGAGGAGGCCCCGGGGGTCCCCTGCCCCTCACTGGCTCACCCGTGTCTGCGGCTGACACAGCCTTGGTCAGCATGCTGTCGGTGACCACGTTGAGGGCACACAGGCTGAAGACCAGGCCAGGCATCAGGAGGCAGAAGTGGAGGACGTCGGACATCAGTGCCTGGCACGGGACAGGGAGGCCACGGGATTGGGGGGGCCACGCAGGACCGGGGTGGAAGGGCCCATCCCCGGAGCCCCATAGAGCCGGCCCCGGGGGGAGGGGGCCCTGGGGCTCACATGCAGCCTGGGATGTGCAGACGGCTGGGGTGATGGGCCCGGGACCCCGCTGTCAGTGGGGTGCGGCCCCGAGGAAAGTGCTCACCATGGCCGGTCCCACCAGGACGAAGCCCAGCACGCTGGCCCGGAGCAGCGCCCTCTCCGAGAAGCGACGGCTGAGCCGCCCGATGACCAGGCCCTGAATGACCTGGGGAGACAGAGCGAGAGGCCGGCTGGGAGGGGTCTGGCCGGGGGTGGCCCCCCCCACAGCTGGGGACCCCCTCCCGGCCCTAGCAGCCACCCGGCCGGAGAAGAAGGGCGGGTCCCGAAGCGGCCAGGTCCTCGGGGGGCGGGGTGGCCTGGGCACCGCACGTCGGCACCCATACACCCGGACAGTCATCTCCGAAACGAGTCCCGTGTCCTTAATTTCCAGCGCGATGAACACATTTTCATCAAGCGAAGGCCGACTAACTGCTCACAGGCGGCTTCGGGGGGGGGCAACGGCTTCCTCTGCGTGGACCCTCTCCACAGCCCCCACCCCAGTCTGAGTAAATCCAGGTCCCTCCTGGCCCTGCGGACCCCCCGACATGTCCTCCGAGCCCAGTCTGCTGCCTCAGCCAGCTCAGCAGCTGGCGTGCTCCCCACCCCAGGGCCTTTGCACTTGCAGCCCCTCCCGACCCCCACCCCCCCAACCGACTGTCCCATCTAAAATTGCACCTCTGCCCTTCTGAGGACCCTTATTCTCCTCTGACAGCTCATCACGCCTGGCCCATGAGATGAGGGTAGTCGGGGGCTTATCTCTGTCTCCCCCCAGCCCTGTACGATGGACGCTTCCCACCACTGTGGTGGCACCGTGCCTGGGGTGGACGTGAGGGCCACGTGGGGGCTCTCGCAGGACGGCCTGCGACAGACAGGGGTCTGCAAGTCCGCTGGGGTGGTGACGCCATCCCTCAGGACCGTCTGGGCTGCCACTCCCCCCAGCCCCCCACCCCAACGCCCCCCACGGGGAGGGGGATGCCGTGGTCCCCTTGGGGTCAGGCTGCAGCCGACACGCTTCGGGGTGGGGCAGGAAATGGTTTGCGGAGGGAGGCAGCAGGTGGGAGCCCAGCTGTGGGGGCGCCCAGGCTGCCTCTTGAGACCCTCGGTGACCGGCCCTACCCCGTGGGGCTGGGGGCTGGGAGGTGACTGGCAGAGGGGGCCTCAGGCCTCTCCCTGTAGACACAAAACCCCACCCTCTGCCCGCAGAGGTTCCAGACGCAGCTGGGGCCTCAGCTGCCCCCGGGGGTCGCCCGGGTGCTGGAGCCCCAGGCCCGTCTCGGGCGGGGCCACCATCGGGCACCTTGCCTCGGGCCAGGCCGGAACTACCCGCGTCTGTCCCTGAGGGTCTTAGGGCGTCTCTTGGCTTTCGCAGAGGTACAGGCCTGGTCTCCTGGGTCTGGGAGTCTCCAGGGCAGGGCCCCGGCGGGCTGGAGCGGCCATTTAGAACCCGCGGCCCCCAGCTCTGGAGAATTATCATTGTTCTCAGTCTGTGGCCCACCGGCCGGGCGGCAGCAGCCCTGAGGCCTTCCCGCCCTTGTGGCTGCTATTTTCGCACCAGGGGTGAGACCCGTCCTGGGCCCAGAGGCGTGGGGAGCAGATGCCCAGGAGGAGCTGGGAATGTCACACGCTTCCCTCCCCTTCAGACGGTCCCAGAATAGCCCCTCCCGCACTCCGGCTGTCGCCACCTGTCCCTGCGCCCCGGGCCCTGGTGCAGATGCCCAGGAGGAGCTGGGGCCTGGGAGACGGGCCGCCCCGTACCACCGGAAGGCGGCTGCCCGTCTCAGGGCGCCTCGCAAGGACCGAGTGACCGTCACCTGGGTGGGGCTTCCTCCTCTTCTAAGAGCTTGGCCGTGTTAGCTCACCTCATCGGCCCAGCCACCCCACAAGGGTCACTCGCTTGATGGGCAAGGAGACCGGGGCTCCAAGGGCCCGAGGAACTTGCCCGCGTCTTGTCACGTGCCCTACCACCGGCTCTCTCCCGCCCTGTCCTCCTGCTGGGGGGGCGCCCGGCCGCACACTCGGAGGACCGTGCACCCTCGCATGCTTCCAGACAGGAGGCCAGGGGCTCGCCGGCCTCCTCTGGGTACCAGCCCCCTCCCTCCCCTCTCCGGGGCAGACGAGTGTGCAAACCGGGCGCAGGCCCGTTGGTGGCTGCCTCGGGCAGGGACGGGAGGGCACACTCCCGGGGGCAGGAGGGCAGCCGGAAGCTAACGGTACAGAACAGCGATGGCAGGCGCTCAGGGCAGCGCCCTGCGAGGCCCGTTGGGTCTGAGACGCGCCCCGCGTGCCCGGCACCCACTCACCATCTGGAGAAGCCCGAAGAAGGACAAGAGGTAGCCGGCCTGGGCGGCATCCAGCTGGAAGAAGTCCATGGAGACGATGGGGAACATGACCATGAAGAGCCCTGGGAGGGGGGTTCAGGGAGGGCGGGAGACTGTGGGGCCCTGGCGGCCTTGCCTGCGATTTGGTGGCTCTCTGGCACGGGAAGCGGGGCCCCAGGGACCGAGGTAGCCCGTGCGCAGGAAGGTGCCGGAAGCTACCCCGTGGCTGGGCGGGAGCCCGGGGCATCCTGTGCGAAGGCGGTCGGGAGGTGGGGGGCCCGGGGCTGACCGTGTGAGAGGATTTGACCCCGGACCCACTGGTGGCCCCCGAAGGCCCCTTCGACCGAAGTCGGACCGGAGTCTCCGGGCGCCGGCCCAGCCAGGCGGCCCCCTGACTCAGCCTCCAACCCCGCTGCCCGGACCCCGAGATTTGCAGCACAGTTTTGCAAGAAGCCCCTGCGGGTGAGGGATTAGCCCTGGAGCACCAGCACGCAAGCCTCGCTAATTTGTTCTCTGCGCTGCCCCCAAGGAGAGGACCCCGGACGGGGGCTGGAGGTGGGTGCTGGGCACCCCTGAGGGTTCGTCTCAGACGCACCGCCTCCCCTGCTCTCGGACGGACCCCGGGGGGCTTGCCAAGCACAGGGCACTTCGGACTGTGCGTGAGGGGGGCCCTGCGGGGCTGCAGGGAATGGGGCACCGCTTTCCCCTCCTCCCTCCCTCCCTCCTCCACTCGGCAGGAACCAGGGGGCCGCCCCTTCTCCAGGACGTGTGTGAAGGGGAAAGCGTGCGGCCCGGGATACAGGGCGGAGAAGGGGGACGCCCTGACCGCAGGCCCCCTCCCCATGGCCCCGAGCTCTCAGCTGCACCAGGTCTGGGACTCACCGAACGGGAGGCTGGACGCCACCTTGATGAGGAACACGGGCAGGACCCCCGACTGCAGCAGCAGGCGGGTGATGGCCTTCAGGTCAAACACGTTGGCCTGGGGTCCGCCTGGGGGGACCCGGAGAGGCTGGGCAGGCCTCAGCCCATTTCCGGCTCCCTGACCTGGTCTCGGCCGGGCTGCAGGGTCCGGGAAAGCACCCCGCACCCATGCCGGCACCTGCTCTCAGCAGATACTCCTCCCTTTGGCCGTGGCACCTGCTCGTGGGCTCGGGAGCCCACAGGCCCCGGCACCCCCCTTCGCTGGCCCCTTTGGGGGCACCGGGCAGCTCGTCACGCTCCTAGGGCTGAGCCCTCCGCCCCCGCTGACCCTGGAGCCCCCGAATTCTGGGAGGCGCTCCGGAAACACAGTGCCTCTGCTGTCGGGCCACCTGGCCTGGCCCTGGCTCCCCCAGCCCATGTGACCCAGGCAGTGGCTCGTGGGCACCATGGCACCTGGCGATTTGGGACTCAGGAGCCTGGCTAACCCTGCCCCGTGGTCCTTCCCGTCCTCCCCGGGCCTCTCGCCTACATCTCTCCTGCCTCCAGCCTCAGCCTCTCTGATGTCCCGCCCCCCCCGGCCCCCCCCCCCCCCCCGCCAGCAGACAGGAAGCCACTGTCGTGCATCTTGGCCTTGGTCGACTCTCCCTGCAGGGAGGCCCGGGGTGCTGGCTGGGGAGGCGGAGGGCTCAGGCCTCATACCCGTCCGGCGTCCAGGTACCGCGTCCCTGAGGGGGCCGGCCTGGCGGGGCGTCCCAGGCGGGGCTTACCTGCGGGGACCGCCCGGTCGTGGGCACTGGCCCCTTTCGTGCTAACGGGGATAAAGGTAAAGCTGAGGACAGCTCCCACGAGGTTGGCCACCAGAGCCACAGTCGCGGGGCAGTGCATCCTGGGGGCGACAGTAGTGGTCACACAGGACGTGGGTCCCAGGCTGTGGGCACCACACGCGGCCCCTACCGGCCCCTTCAGCCACAATGAGGTCTCAGCAGCTGAGAACCGCTCAAACCCCACCAGCCATGTCCCCACGGCCTGTGACCTGGAGGGAGGGGACGGGACCCTCAGGGCGCATTCATTAGGTGACAGAATGAAGGGGCAGACGAAGCCGTGACCGGGTCCGACGGTCACACTGCAGCGGCGGCTTTCGGCAGCCACAGCACGTGGGCCCCGGTCCCCGAGCGCGAGCCCGGGAGGTGAGCCCCGGCGGGCTGGGCGGGGGTTCTCCCAGGAGGTGTCGAGGGGTGGGAAGACCCCCAGGGGCCAACCCGGTGCCTGCGTGGTGTGCACCTGCTGCTCCCAGCCGGGGCAGGGGCGTTGGACACCTGGGGGCCCGCGCCTCAGCCCCGGGCGGTGTCTGGACGGGGATCTCCCTGCACAGCCCTGGACAGAGGACCAAACGTGTTCCCAGAGGAAGGGCCCTGCCTCCTTCTGCAGGGGCCTGGACTGGACTGGACTGGACGGGCCTCCCGGGGTGGGGGACGGCTCGACTGTCCCTGTAGGTGACGCTTCTCTGTCCCTGGGGGCTGATGGGGAGACACACGCCAGGCGGCACTGGGGCCGGGGCGCCAGGAGGGGGTGCCGGCGACCCCGAGGTGCAGGGGCGGGCCGGGGCTCGGGTCTGCATCTCAGCTCTACCTGCACGAAGACCATGGGACCCCGCGCGGCCTCCTCTGTGTCGTGGAGACCGGCACGCCTCCTTCCCTTCCCTCCTGGGGAGCGCTCCTGTTCCCCCTCGACCTGGGGGGCGGGACATTCCGGGCTGGGGGAGGGGCTTTGGGCACCACCCTCAGGCTGCCCTCCCTCCTGCCCGCCCGCACCGAGGACCCGGACTCGGGAGGGCCCTCAGCTTCCGAGAAAACCCTTCCGGGCTGTGGGTCATCAGGTGGAAACTCAGGCCCTGACCCCTCCGGTGACCCCACGTCACCTGACAACGCTGGCCCTGGGGCCAGCCCTCGTGACCGTCCCCGTTTCCTCCTGCGGGCCAACCGCCCCCTCCTGGGGTGGGGGACGGAGGGAGGAACACGTGGGAGCCTCTTACTGAGCCAGGCTGCTCGGCCCTTCCAGGCTGGTGCCTGGCCAGAGAGCCCTTCCCCTCAGCGGCAGCGGGAGCTCCTATGCACCCTGCAGGAGCCCTTCTCAGTGCGCCCTGGCAGTCCTCCCCAGGGGGCACTCTGTCCTCTGAGAGGGGCTCGCTCCTTCAGACACACGGTGCCTGGCCCTGAGGACGACAGCCTGGGCGGGACCCCGAGCCAAGACCGCGGAACAGGTGAGAGCCGTTCACCCGCACGCAGCCCTGACACCTAGCTGAGCGGAGCTCCCGCTCAGGGCCGCACAGCATGGGACGAGAGGGGAGTGGGTGTCCCCTGCATCTCCGAGCGAGGCCAGCCACAAGCTGAGTGCCCCCGCCTCGCCCCCCAAGGCTGCACGTGTGCACACGCAGACGAGCAAGGCACACACACGTACACACGCGCACACAGGGGTGCACACACACAGGGCTCCTGTGGGCAACCACAGCCAGGAAAGGCCCTGTTCCCCGTGGGGTCAGCGAGGCGTGGGGGCGGGGCCGCCCCGTGTCCCCAGCCAAGACCTGCCCAGGCGCACACAGTTGGTCCAGCCTGCACGTGCTGCGGACCCCCCCCCCCCCACTGGCCCATGTCAGGGCCCCCGGCCGACTCCCACTGCCGGGGATGGTGGGCACCAGGCTTCCAAATGAACGGGAATTCCCACGGACTGACGCCCCGGGGAGGGACGAGGCCAGCACGGACCAAAGCCCCCTCCTCCGCTGGCAGGAACTGATCTGTGACGTGGGCAGGGACACCCCGGGCCCGGTGGCTGTCCCCAGAGAGAAGGGCCCTTTCTTCAGGACCCGCACGTCACTGCGCGGGGCCTGGGGGGCAGGGACAGAGCCTGCTTTCTTTGCCAGATGCCCCGGAAATTCGTGGGAGCAGAGGCGGCCACTTAGGTGGCTATTCTGGGAGGTTGGTGACAAGTGTGGGCTGGGTGGCAAGGAGCCAAGCCCCTTCTTGTGGGCTCTCACCCCCCCCCCACCCTCCCGGCATGCTAGCTGGTAAACCGAAGGAAACACAAGGACTCTGGGGGCCCCGGAGGGAGTCGAGGGGCCACAGCTTCCCAGGGGATGTCGGAGGGAGGGAGTGTCCTTCCTCCACCCACCCTCACCACAGGCCCCCTTCCAGCTCCCCCAGGACAAAATGCCAGAAAGACCTCATGCCTCTGCGTGGAGGGACTTCTCAGCCCTTTCTGGCCTTGTGCCCGCACGGGGTAGGCGGGCGGGCACTGCTCTGCCCTCCCGGACGAGACTCGACGCCCCTCCCCAGGGACCTTCGGGTCAGTGCGCCCCTGAGCACGAGGCAGAATCAGCTCCCTTGCTGGGGGCCTCCTGCTTCCTTTGTGCAGGATCACGAGGGGCGTCTGTGAGCCGTGGTTGTTGGCTCATTGGACGGACGGGAGGCTGGAGGGATGAAGGCCGGGAAAGGACTCCGGGGCAGAACTCCGGGCACCAGTCTTTTGTCCCTTTGCCCTTCCCGGTGGCGACCTTGCTGGGTGACTTCCTTTCCTCAGATGCAAATGAGGGCCACCCTCCCCGGGGACACCCTGTCCCCATCCCCCATGGGCTGCACGGGTCCTCGGGGGCCGCCTGGCCGTCCTGGAGCCCAGCCCACCGGCCTCCGTTCGTCACGGCTGGTTGCCCACGCTGGTCAAACGGTGCAGGCTGCAAACGCCACCTCTCACCTCTATCTCGAGGGCCTGGAGTTTGCCAAGCCGACAGAATCAGGAGGGCGGTGGGCTGGGCCATTGGCCCACCCTATGTGGACTGGCCACAGGGTGACAGTACTCGGGAAGCCTGGGCCACCCTCCCTCCTGCTCTGTGGCTCCCCTGGCCCAGGGGACGCAGGGCCTCCCGGATGGCACCCCCCTCTCCTATCCAACCCGGAGGGCAGGCTGGGGTCAGCTGGGGCCCAGCCTCATGTGACGCTTGGCTGTGAGGGTCTCCAGAGAGTCACTGGGCGTCCAGCCTGGGGCTTGGGGTGAAGTGCCCCTGCCCTGCCCCATCCACATCCCATGATATTGTGGCAAGAACAATGTCTGAAAATGGAAGTCTTTGTGGGGCCACTCCTGATTCAGCCTCCCTCTGGCTTCTGGGTCCCAGAAAAAAGGCCTAAAAGCCTTGTCTGGCCTAACACTTTGCAGCCCTCTGTGTCCCCAGAGCACCTGATCCCTCCAGTCCCACCCACACAGGCCTCCGAACAAGCCCCAGGCCTTTTCCTGCCCCAGGGCCTTTGCACAGGCTCCCACTCTGCCTGGAACACTGTCTGTCCCAGCCCCACCTGCAGTAGCTGCCTTCTCTCTCACTTCTCGGGTCTAAGCTGAGCTCGCTCTTGGCCAGGTGGGCCCTGTGCTGTGTGTACTTCCCGCTGCCCGGAAAACCCAGGGTCTCTCGGTCAGGTCTCTGTGTCCCCCTGCGGTGGGGAGGCCGCACACCGGGCTGGCCCCGCACGGCCTCAATGAGCCATCGTGAGCACCGAGTCGGGCAGGCCGCCTGGCTGACCCATGAGTCACTCCTGTCCCAGTGTGTTTACTCATTAACTTCCAGGGGAAGCGGCCGTGTCACCCGGGCGGAAGCCCTCTGTCAGCAGGATGAGGGCTTCCTGTTCCCCGGCCAGACCAAAGGCTGAGACGGAGTCCCCAGTCTTCAGGGCTGCAGATAAGGAGTATAATAAATCCCCTCGGAGTCGCCGAGCGCCCCCTGGGCAAAGCTTGCCCTGGAGCCAGAGCGGGGCCCCTCTCTCCCGCGTTAGCGCCCAGGAGGGCCGCCAGTGACGGTGACACCATCGGCACCATGTCAGTTTGCCTGACCCAGCCCCCAGCCGGGCCCAAATCCCCCCGAGCCGAAAGGAGTTGCTACCCTCGGGGGCATCTGTCCAAATCCCGACCCCTTCCAGGGGACGGAGCCCAAGCGTCGGAGCCCAAGCCTCGCACTCGGCGGGGGAAGCCTGTCCGCGCTGACTCCAGCCATCAGGCCTGGGGGCTGGCTCGACGTTCGACGGGGACCCCCGGACCCCCCCCCCCCCCCGACCTGACTCAGCTGGGCTCCGCAGGCTGGTGCTGCCTACCGCCGAGGCCCAGGGCGCACTTGTGGGAAGGGCGTGATAGAGGCCTCCCCAGGCTGTGAGGCGCTGGGCTCAGGGCCATGAGTCACCGAGCGGCCCCCACCTGCTAAGTGACTCAGGGCCTGGGCCCTGGGTAGGAGAGCTCCAGGCTGAGCCGAAACCAGTTCTACCGGTGCCCGCCCCACACCCGGAGGCTGCCAAGGGCACTTCCTCTCCCCTCACCTGCTCCCGGAGGTGGGGGGACACGGCTGATGCCTTTTGGGGGAGGGGTCACCGGGGCACGGGAGGCAGGAAGATGGCAGCCAGGGAGCCCTCACAGCGTGCCTCGGTTTTCACCGAGGAAAAGGAAGGAAGGCGGGATGATGTGGCCCTCGCCACGGGGCTTCGGGGTCCGGGAGCCCGCCTCCCCCGAGCCTTGGATGGGGAGGCTCACTGTCTCCGTGGCCTCCGTTTTCCCACCAAAGGATGCATAGGGTTATAAAGCACCTTCGATCTTGGGATGAAAGAAGGCAGGGAAGTGAATGGATATTTCCGGAACATGAGGGCAGGGGCGCAGGCAATCTTGGGGGAGGCCCAGGGGAGAGGACAGTGAGTTGTGTCTTCTGGGTCAGCAGCTGGGACGGAAAAAAGGAAGGTGATGACGAGAGGGGACGTGGGGGGGGGTTGGGGGGGGACAAGAGGGGGCGTGGGGGGAGGGCTGGGGGGGGTGGTCCTAGGCTCGGGCACAGTTGCAGGCCCCACAGCAAGCGAGGGTGGGCCCATTTCACGGGTGAGAGCACCTGTCAAGGTGACCACGGTAACAGGCACCTGGCTGTTGAGTCCAGGTAGGTGGGGCAGCGTGGGGGCGGGGAGGCTCCTCCCGGCCCTGCCTCTCCCTCTCCCGCACACTCTTCACGCCCTGACGTTCCCCTCCCCCCCCGCCCCCGCCCGGTACACCCTCCCGACCCTCTTCCTTTTCTCCCAGGGAGCACAGAGGCTCTCTTCCTCTTGCTCCTGGTCTAGCGACTGAGGCTCCCATCACCCCCAGCGGCTCATGTGCCGGCAGAACCCATGGTCGCTGCCGCCCCTCGGAGCGTCAAGGGTCCTCCCCTCCTTGACCTGCACACCTCTCGGCTTCCGGATGTTCTCCTGGATCTCCTTCCCTTCTTGCCCTCACTGTACCCCCTCCTTGACCCCCGCTTCTAATGTGACGTGCCAGGTTGGGGCTCGGGGCTTGGGGCTCAACCTGAACCCGTTCCTGGGGCTTAAAAACCACCCACCTGAGGACACAGCCCTGCTCTGCTCACTATAGGTCCCCTCACTCAGCTGCCCGATCCATAGCTGCCTGGAGGGCCTAACGGGCACCAGACTCAGCCCAACGGAGACCCAACTGCCGCCGGCATGGCGGATGGCTCAGATCTCAGCAGGGTTCACGGCTCCCCCCAAGGCCGGCCCCAGAGTCCAGGCGTGGCCTTGAGTTCACACCTACATCCCAGCCATCAGCAAATCCGAGGCAGACCCCGCCTCCTGCCCACCTCTGCTCCCTGCCCTCCCTGCTCCCCACTCCATCCACATCGGCCTCCCCGGTCGTCCTGCCACCCCCCTCACCTCCTGCAGGTGACACCCTGGTGACCACCTGTCTGTCTGGCCCCCGATCGTGCTGTATTACTTCTCACACCAGGCAGTTCACCCTGACCCTTTAGAAATACGTGTCATTTTCATTTCCTCCGAGGACCCGGCCTGTCCTAGCCACCACGGTATCCCAGAACCTGGAATCCCAGGGCACCTAGTAGCTGCTCAATAAATCCCGGTGAGGAAGCAGATGAAAGGAATTCTGCCTTCCCCCCCTGCAGCCTCCTGGCTGAGGTGCTCCGTGGAGACAGACATCTGCACCCCAGACTCTGATGAAAATCCTGGGGTGGGGAGCTGGTGGAGCCGGCCACGGGACCCTCCCCTTCCCCCGTCCCTGCGGATCAGCCGTCACCCGCTGCATCTACCACTGTTGGGGGCTGTCTGGAGGCACTGGGGGAGCCTGGGGAGACCGATGCCCCCAGAGGCCCAGGGGCCAGCACAGGCTCATCCGAGATCAGAAGGAGGGCTGTCCACAGAGGTGCCTGTGTGTGTTCCTCTGTGTGTGTGTGTGACTTCAGAGACCAGCAAGGTTCCTGTCCTGAATAGGGCCCCAGGGCAACTCCCTAAGGCCGGCGCGGGTGGGTCCCCAGCTGGCACAGGGCCTCCCATCCACAGCTGGGCACCCACATTCCAGACCAAAAGCAAAGACTTGAGTCGAAGGAAGGCAAGGAGCAAGGTCCACTCCTATGAAAGAAGCCGATTTTGAGTGGGTGTTGGGGCTGCTGGGGAGAGGGAGGAGGAATGGGGGTGGGGCAGCGGAAGTGAGGATCCCCGCCCACGCCTGGCAGGGCCTGTCCAGGGCTCGGTGTCCTGGGTTCAAGGTTCCTCTCTTCTCCCAGGGGGCACTCCAAGGACTGCTGCTGCAGACGGCTCTGTGCAGTTACGGAACCACCCACAGGCTGCCCTCGAGTCCTCCTGCCCGCAGCACCCCCATCGCAGGATGCCCACTGGTCATCCGGGGACCCCGCCTCCAGGGCCTGCCGTCCAATTTCTTCAGGTCCGGCCTGGTTTTCATGTGACCCGGGCCAGCCGCGTGCGTCTCCCTAGCCTGGGACCTCCTGGTGCCCTCCGTGCTGCCCTGGCGCGCACCCTGCGGGACTGCACGGGCCGCGCCACCTGCTTGGGTCGGCTCCCGTCCCTGCCCTGTCCATCCTGCCAGCCCCGCCCACCCGCTCGCCGCGCCCCCTCCGGCCCCGCCCGCTCACTAGCCACGCCCCCTCCAGCCCCGCCCACCGCGTGGGTCCCTGCTGCCCGTCCCACACCTGACCCAAGACGTTCCGAGGCCCGGCGAGGCGGTCGGCCTGGGCCCACCCAGTCTCGGCCATCCCGACCAGCACCCGCACCCCGCTTCCTGGCCCGCCGCCCCCCCCCCCCCCAGCCTGGTTCCAGCCTCGGCCACTCACCCGCACGTGGCGCTCAGGGTCCCGCCGAGCAGTGAGCCAAAGATCATGCCGACCCCGAAACACAGGCCGAGGCGGCCCAGGGCCGCGGGCAGCTCCTGGGGCTCAGACAGGTCCGCGATGGTCATCTGCGCGACTGGGTGCGGGGCGGGGACTGAGCCGTGCGGCCCCCTCGCGGAGCCCCGAGCGGCCTAGGCCCGGACCGCGCCCCACCCCGCACCCTGAGGGTGCCCCGCACAACGCCGCCTCGTCCACACCCCCCAGGACCTACTCCGCACCTGCACAGGCCACGCCCCCCACCCTCAGCCACCTGCCCGCCCCCCAGGCCACGTCCCCATGTCAACCCCCCCCCCCCACCTCGGTCCTGCTCTCTGGCCTAGACTGGTACCCAGAGGAGACCCGCCCCCGCACCTCCCTCAGGTCGTGACCTCAGCCCCCACCCCCACCCGCAGTCCTCCCGCAGCCCCAGCGGGCCCCCGCCTGGCCCTACCTGGCATCCCCTGCATGAACGCGACAGGCAAGGGCGTGGCGTAGAGCAAGGCCACGCCGGGCAGGGCCGGGCTGCAGGCGGCCGCCAGGAGCAGGTAGAAGGCAGAGGACGCCAGGAAGGTGAGCGTGAACGCGGCGCGGGCCCCGCGCCGGTCGGCGAACCTGGGGGAACCGAACCTGTGATGCTCACAGATACCAAGCAGGTCCTGCCAGCTCTGCCCCTGACGCCCGCCCCCTGGGGCTGCCGAGGAGCTAGGCCGCAGGGGTCTCCTCTCGGAGCCTCAGTGTCGCCATCCTTCCAGTGGGTCAGCTTTCGGCGACCTGGGGGTGTCTGGCCCAGCAGGGCCTTCCTTCTCCCTTTGAGAACACCTTGCGGGCTCCAAAGGGAGCAAGGTGCGTGTGTGTTGTGCAGAAAGTGTCTCCAGGCTCCTGCCCTGTCTCCACCCGGCCTCCGAGCAGGGCCGTGAAACCCTTGGGAGCCCTGCTCGGTCCGACTTTACCGCCTCTGGAGCCCCTTTTCTGGACAGTTCCCCCGAAGATCTGACGCCTGCCACGTGGATCTCCACCCCAGGGTTTGCGGGAGGATGATGTCTGCCCTCATGTCCCTGAGCCCGGGGCCCCAGCAGCGCTGAGGCCGGTGGACGTGTGGGGGTCCAGGGGGGTCGCTGGTGGGACCCCCAGCTCGGCAATGCTGGACGTTTCCAGCCACGACAGCCCTGCCGGGACAATCCCCTCTTTGGCCACAAACCAGAATTCGTGGAAGAGGCGGGCAGGGCCCCGGGGAGCAGGGGTCCCCGGCATGAAAGGGACTATTGTGCCCAGTGTCGGTCTGAGAGGCTGGCACGACCCAGCCCCTGACCTCCGAGGGGCAGGCCCGGGTCATCGTTGCGGGGAGGGCCCCCAGACTCCCTGCCCCACGGTACCTGCCCAACACGGGCCCGCCCAGCAGCTGAAGCGCGCCAAAGGTGGTCTGCAGGTGGCCAAAGGCGACGGAGTCCAGGCCCAGCCTCCGGGTCAGGTACTGCAGACACAGGGGGGCCCATGGGAAGGGTCAGGGTCTGGATCCAGGGTCCCCGGAGGGTGAGGAGGGGGAGAGGTGGCCCTGGGCTGGGCGGGAGGGAGCTGCTCTGACCCGTCTGCGGTGGGTCTGGGAGGGGCCTGGGGCCTGGGACTCGGCTGCGTCTCCCACAGCGAGGAGACCTCGGGGCCTCTGGGGCCAGGCTCTAACAGGCAGCGGCTGGCCCTCCTTCCCCTCTGCGGGGCGCACCTCAAACAGGTGGGGGGGGCCCCCAGCCCCCACGGGTTTAGCCTCGTTCGCCCAAAGCTGCCCCGTGGACTGCAGTATCTTCCCTGAACGACACAGGCCTCCTCTCTGTGGGTTCCAGCCTCTCCCGGCCCCTCTGGAGCCACGCCCACCTGGGGAGGTAAAGGCAGCGACCGGTGTCTCTCCAGAGCCCTGGAGGCGCTCGCCCTCCTGCCCGAGCCTTCCTGCTGCTCTGCGCCTGTCACTCCAGGGAGCCTCGCTGGGTCCCCAGGACAGCTGCTGTCCTGGCACCTCTCTCCTGAACTGCCCCCGGCTCTCCACTCGATGTCCAGAAGCATCTGGCATGCAGCACATCCAGAACGGACTCCCCATGGCCTCCCCCCAGGACCGGCCACTCGTCTCCCTTGCTGACACCCCCCCACCCCCGGCAAGGGTTCAGGTCCAAACCCCGGTGTCTTCCCTGAACCCCTCTTTTCTTGCACAGCCACATTCTTTTTTTTAAAAAAAATGTTTATTTATTTTTGAGAGAGAGAAAGCGGGGGAGGGGCAGAGAGCGAGGGAGACGGAGAATCCCCAGCAGGCTCCACGCTGTCAGCACAGAGCCTGATGCGGGGCTCGAAATCATGAACCGTTGCATGGCCACGTTCAATACATCGGCAGCTCCTGGGCTCACCCTTCGCAGACCTTGAGGCCAGCGGGGCCTTCCCCGTGGCCAGCATCCTCCTGGAGTCCTGGCAGCCTCTCTCTCTGGCCTTCCCTCCTTCTCCCCTCCACTCACTCCTCTCTAGCTGCACTCTTCTCACTACTGCCCCAGGGCCTTTGCACTAGCCAGGCTTGCTCTTTGTTTCCTTTAAGCCCGCCTTCTCGGGAAGGCCTTCCTGATCCCAAAGCCGCCACACGTCTGTGGGCAGCCCCAGCACCCCCCGCACGCCTCGTGATCTTACGCACAGCACAGTCTAAGGACGGTTCAGTCCCTGCCCGCTGTATTCCAAGTTCTGAGAACAGGGTACACACAGTAGGTTCTCGATGGGCATTTGTTGAACGATACATACAACATCCACGGAGAGCCGCCCTTGCTCTGTGCCTTTAACTGTTCTCTCGTCGCTCCCTGCACCAACCCTTCCAGGGAGGGACATTGTGACCCATTTCATGATGGGACCTCAAGGCGTCCGCCCCGGCCACCTGGCCGCTAAGGAAGGGAGTCAGGGCTTGGACCGGGCCGTCTGGTAGAAGTGAAATGGGCTTTGGGGCAGGGGTCAGGGTTCGCCACCTGGCTGGGGGCTCCTGCCATGCCCACAGCGGCCCCCTCCCAGCCAGATCCCCAGGCACAAGTCCGCTCACGGGAATCCCCTGGGGGGCTTTAGTGGCTGTGCCACGGCCCCACCCAGGCCAGACAGATAAGGGGCGCTGGGACGTTTCGAATCCCCCCGGGTGCTGCTGCCCTGAGAGCGTGGGAGCCCGGCCAGCCCCACACGGGTCTGTTGAATGAATAAGCAAGGGTGAAAGGTGGGATCAATGAAAAGTGGGCGGGCGGGCCCTGAGTGCTGACCATGGCGCTTAACCAACCGCCTGCCCGCTCCAGGCAGCGCTCCAGGCCGGGGGGTGGGGGCAGCAGAGGAGGTGATGCGTCAAGCCCCGCCCTCTCGGTCCTGGTCGGGGAGACATGCGGCAGGATGTGGGGTGCGGACATCGTGCAGGAAGGCTGGCCAAGCAGGCCCTGGACGGAGGGTCCGGGCGGGGGTTGGGAGGGGAGGCTCGCTGCGGAGAAGGCCTGAGCGGAGGCCCGAGCACAGGAAGGACGGGAGCCGAGCAGGTGTCCCGGCGGGTGGATCCATAGGGCAATGGGGCCGGAGCCAGGCCGGCCGGGGGGAGGGGCACTGCCACGGGGCAGGGCTGGCTGTGCACCAGGGCACAGGAAGTGCCCACGGGCGGACCGGGAAGCACGGTCCCCGGGTCCCTCAACCTGTTCAGCTCCGTGCGGTGGGTGGCTTGGGCGGCACCGGCCCCACCCCCGGGGCCCCGCTGTTGCACGGATGGAAGCCGAGGGGGACAGTGCGGCCGTGCTGGTGGCCAGGCTGCTGAGGGCGGGCACTCACCGGCATGATGGAAAACCGCATGAAGAGGCAGGTGAGCCCCAGGGTCACCAGCGCATAGGTGAGTAGTATGACCCCGGGACGGCCCAGAGCGCCTATCTCCCTGGAGTAGGGGCCCCGGCGCCTGGGGGCTCCGGCTCCCTGCATCCTGGGCAGGTGCGGCGGGAGAGCCTGGACGGATCGGGGCAGGAGGCCGGCACGGTGCGCAGGGGGCAAAAGTCCTGTGGTGCCCGGCGAGGGTGCTGAGTCACGGGGCGGGAGGCGGGCGGTGCTCACCTCTGGGACAGGGCCTGTGGGAGAGGCCAGTGCTGCAGGACCCCCGGGGAGGGCTTCCGGCCGCTTGCTGTGTGACCTTAGGCGCCTCCCCAGCCAGCTCCGGGGCTCTGGGCACACAGCTCCCCGGAACCTAGCCTGAGTCAAGCTGGGGGACCCACGTGCCCCATGCAGGAAGGCACCAGCACCCCATTTTAAGAGGGAGGGCCCATTTTAGAGGCCCAGATGGGTGCTGACTGTAGTTCAGGTAGGTGCCCCCTGCATGTGTGGGGCTGATGTCTTTGGGTCCCTGTTGTCGGGCGAGGGGCGCCTCAGGCCCACGGTGGAGCCCTCTCCACCGGGGGCGGCTTCCAGAGGCAGGTTTGACACCCTTCACCCAGCCCAAGGGGGCTTCTGGGGTGGCCGAGGGTGGGGCGGGGCACAGAGCAAGGCCTCGTGTGCCCTCTAGCCCCCCACTGGCAGAAACTAGACTTTGTGGGGCCAGGGAGGCCTCTACAAAGTGTCACCAAATTAACACCCGACTGTCAGCTGAGCCCCGAGGGTGGCCTTCAGAGTCTGGGGTCCAGGGGTGGGAGTGGGGCTGGGCAACAGCAGGAGGAAACCCAGGGCTGGCCCTTCTGGCGCCCTCCCCCTCCCGCTTCGGGGAGGCTGGGGGGTGGAGGCTAGAGGCTGAGAGCCGCGGGTCAGGGGCTGTCAGCCGGCCGCTCACAGGCTCCACACCGTAAGGGGTCCTGGTCAGGGGGGTCCTCTCCACAGTGACCTCAGGTGCCTGCCCGGCCCTAGGGCACCGCTCCAGCGGGGTGAGCCCTCCCGGGGAAGCTCCGGCCTGGCCCTTCCAGTGCTGGGCTCGGGCACCTGAGGTCTCCCGGTGACCTGAGGCCCTGGCCTTCCTGGGGTGACCCGGCACCAGCTTTCTTGGGGTAACCTGGGACTCTGGCCTTCCTGGGGTGACCTGGGGCACCCACCCTCCCTGGGGAGCCCCAGCCTCACCTCCACTTACAGGCCCAGGGGCGTAGCAGCCTGCCCCCCGCCCCGCCACTTCCCACACAACCCCTGCTCCCACTCAGGTGGGGCGGCAGGAACTCTGACTTTTAGAGCAGTCGGGGCATGGGGTGGGCAGAGGGATGGGAGCCAGGGGCTGGAAAGGAGAGGAGGGGAGAGGGGTGGAGGGAGGGAAAGGAACGCAGGGCTCATTGTCTGGCCTGCCCCCTCTCTGGGGTCTGCACAGAGACCCAGAGGAGGGCCGGGGACGGGGGGCGGGGGGGGACAGGAGCATTTCTGGAAACGGCTCCTGGGCCCTCTCCCACCTCCCCTGCAGATCAGGGGACGCTGGTCCTCATTTCGCACCTGCGGCAACTGTACCCCCTTGGCCGGGCCGCCAGAGACCCGGATGCAGGTACGCCTGGCTCCAAGCCGTCTGTCTGTGGGGCTTGCAGGGGGGCTTACGGTCCCCAGGATTCCCTGCTGGAATCCACGGGAGCACACAGACTCGGCCTCGGGGTCAGACACAGTACCCCAGGTAAGGCACCGGGCCAAGACTCTGCTGCTTGTCCCCCAGAGCCAGACCATAGGCCCAGATGTGAAGTCCCCTCTGCCTGTGTTAACTGTAGCTGAGCAGAGCGGGAAGCCCCCGGGCACCAGGCTCCTGGGCCAGGTCCTCCCGCGGTGCCCGGCGAGGGCTGGGAGGCGGGGTCCAAAGTCCGGCTGTTCGGGGCAGAGCCGGGGAGCCCGCGGCCTGCGGTCAGGGCCTTTCAGGGCAGAGGCTAGTGGGCCCCGGGGCAGCGGGGGGAGCGGCTCACCCCCCCCCCCCCACACACAGTGGGCCTGGGTTTGAGGAAGAGCTCAGTCCAGACAGTGCAAACGGGGGGGGGGGCGTGTTTGTATCTGAGGACAGTGTCCCCTGTTTTCTGTCAGCCTCAGGAGTTGTGCTGAGAGCCCCGAGCTGGGGCAGGTGCACCAGCAGGGCTTTTCTGCACAGAAAGGCTGGCCTGGGAAGTAGGGGGACATGGTGTCTTAGACTCAACAGCCCTGGGAGGAGTTAGAGTTCAGGTGGTTCTGTGCTCTATGGGGGTGGGGGTGGGGGATGGGACTGTCCCCAGGAGGTTCACCTCCCCCCCCCCCAAACCCCAGGGCCTGTGGCTGCTCCCCAGAGACCTGGCCAGGAGGTTGGGACATCATCTGGCTCCTTCTGGATTCTCTAGGCAGGAATTGTGGGTAAAGAGGCAGGAGAGGGTGGGGTGGGAGTCCCCACTCTGCCCCAGGGCAGGTCGGGGAGGCTGAGGGGACCGAGCAGCACGCGGGGTGGGCAGGAAGGGGCTGGTTACTCACCCCTCCCTTCCTCCTGCTTCTAGCAGGACGTTTGGAGGCTGGGAACTGGTCGGGGCCGAAGGGATGGGGGCTGCCCGAGGATCTGTCGTGAGCTGGCTCAGTGTGGGCGGGGCGCTTCCTGGTCCCGGAGTGTGGGAAAACTGCCCTCTGGGCTGGGTGAGGAGAGAGGAGCACCCGTAACCCTGGAATCCCCGGCCCCGGTCGTCCTTCTCCAGAGCAGCCAACCCCCCTCGCTTAGCCACTCAACAAACGCTCTGCACTCCCCCCCGGGACACACTCCGGCCCCAGGGCCACCCCAGCCACCCACCTGCCTCTCCCAGAAACAGGCTGCAGGGTGAGGCTGATCCAGGCCCACTGGACTGGAGGAATCAGGGCTGGGGTTAGGGAGGAGGGCTTCTCGGAGGAGGTGATGCCTCCAAGGAGTCTTAAGGATGAGTGAAGATGGGCCAGGGGCGGGCAGGGCCAGCCAGACTGAACAGAGGCAGAGGGGTGAGCCAGGCTTGGGGTGTTTACTGAGAGCCCGTGTCAGCGTGTGTGGGGCAAGAGTAGATTCTGGAGAGCAGGGGTGAGGCCAGCTCTCAGTAGAGGGGGGGGTCCTTGGGGAGCTCCAGAGGGCTGCTGGGCGGGGGAGGCACAGGGTGAGGGGGCCGCGGACTTGGGGTGGGGGGGTGGGGAGCTGCTCACCCCCGGGGGGCGGTCCTGATGGACTGGGCGTGGCCGGGGGAGCCCCCGCAGTGAGAGCCCCGGGAGCCGAGAGGGTTTCTCAAGGGAGAACGTGCTGGAACTCTGCGCTCGGGTGGGCGGAGACGTGGGTCAGTGTGCGGGTGCAGGAGAGTGTGGTCTGGGGCTGTGGCCCGAGCCGGGGCTTTGACGGGGGGCTTCCTTCTCGGCGGATGAGCCCCTTCGTGGGTTGTTTCTTACTCTATTTCCCGAGGGCCCACCTCAAATGTTACCTCTTCGGGGATGCCCACAGGGTTTTGGCCAGTTTAGGACCAAGACCAGGGGCGGGGTGGGGGGAGCTATCCACCCAGGGGCAGCTTTGGGCCTCGACCAGCAGGGCGCCCAGACCCCCACAGCGGCGTCCGTGCTGGGGGCTCGGGGGGCCCCTCCCAGCTGGGAGAGGGTGTCAGATGCCGACTCCCACTTGGTGACTTGTTCTTGGAGTCATAGCCTTACAAGGGGCACCCCGGCCGGCTGTGGGCATCGGGGGCCCGGCCGCGGCTTGTCAGCTCCATCCCAGAGGCCACCTGGTTAAGGGTCTCCGAGGGCCTAGTCCCTCTGCAGGTGCCATAGGAGGGGCTGGGCTGGCAGGTGCCAAGGAATGTTCTAGAGCTGGAGTCTGTGAGTAGGCTCCTGGGGTTGGGGTCTGGGAGGGGCTGGCTCGTGTCCAAAGCGGGGTCTCTTGAGCTGAGTGCCAGGTCAGTTTTGACTCACCCTGCGGGTGGGTTCAGGGGACTGAGCCTTGGGTTAGAGGGGAGGTTCTGCCAGCTACCGGGGGCTTCTCCACGGGCCTCTAGTGATGCAGGGACCGCAGAGTCAGGGGGAAGGAGGGAGTAGCTTGCTCGGGGGCAGAGGCCTGGATGGGCGAGCTCACACCCTGCATGCACTGAGCCCTGCTCTGCCCCTGGCTGTGTGCTGGGACGCAGGGTCCCTCATGCTGCGGCGGGGGTCCCTCATGACAGCCAGTGGAGGATGCTGGAGGTGCCCATGGCAGGAGGCTCGCAGACTGGAGACCTGGGATCCCCCCGTGACGGGTGGGATACAGTCTGGGAAGGTTATGTCCCCTTCCTCCCGCCAGAGCAGAGGAGGAACAGGGGACCCTGTCTGGGGAAACTCAGGCTTGGCGTGAGGCACGCGCTGCCCCAGCTTGCCGGGGACTGAGGCGCTTCTGGGACATGGGGCTTTCCAGGGAAAAACCCGGAGAGTTCTAGACAAACCAGGATGGCTGGCCACTCTCCCTTTATGGGTCCCTGCAGGCCAGACAGACTCATGCTGGAAGTTGGCCCAGAGGAAGGAGGGAAGGCGCTGGGGTAGGGGTAGCAGCATGGAGATGGGAACGCGAGGTCACGGGCGCCCTACCTCCAGCCCCCCAGAGGGACGCCTTGCCCTGACCTCCGTGCTCAGCAAAAAAACAGCTTCGAAGGAGGGGTGTCCAACCAGGGGAGGCCGGAGCGGAAGTGGCCAGGAGCTGTGGTCTGGCCTGGCAAGGGCCTCCGAGGGGGTGTGAGAGGGCAGAAGGGCAGCCTGGAATCAGGGAGAGGCAGGCCTCTGAGCCGTCCAGGAGAGCAGGACTCAGAGCAGCTGGGGCTGGGGCCCCACACCTGCTCACCAGGCTGCGGTGGGGAAACTGAGGCAGAATACGTGGCAGGAACACGCTCCTGTTCGTGTGCTCCCGGTGCTTCGCCCCCCCCCCCCCCCCCGCCCACAGGCACATGCCCGAGGGGCCTGGAGTGTGCCCGCCTCTTAGGTCCCCCCGGCACGGCCTCCTCTGTCCTGCTGCCTCGTCCCCCGGCTGGAGGGAACGATGCCACGTTCTGACCATCCAGTGTCTTCCAGAACCTCTGCCCGCTGGAAACTTCATGGAGAAGCCATCCAGGAAGAAGCAGGAAGGACCTCCAGGGAGCCAGAAGAGAAGTCACAAACCCACACAGCCTCCTACCCTAGAGAGTCCCCCCCCGGCTGTCCCGCGGTCACTTCCGCCTGCCTGGATGGCGCTTAGGGAGCCTGGGTATTTGGTCTGTGCTGGGGACGGCCACACACAGTAGCCTGTCTTCCGTGCTCTGGGAGCCCTGGAACCTGGCTGGGCCGGACTCTAGGGCCCTGGCGCCTCCCACCCCCCGGGCCCCTGGTCCCCTGCTCAGCTCCAGTGACAGCTGGGCATTGCACACATTTGATAAACTGCAGATGAGCGAGACCCCAGCGTCTCAGCCCCTTCCCCCCACGGGACTCACCCTGAGAATCCTCCCTGGAGCGGGTTTCATCAGGCCGTGGACCCCGCCCTGGTCTATTCACCTATTTCTGGCTCCACCCACCAGCCTGGAAGCCCCTGGAGGGGAGGCCCCCCGCCCCCCCCCCCAGGCCCCAGGGAAACACTCCCGGTCTGGATCCCTACTGGACGTTCGGGGAGGAGGGCCTGTTCAAGGACCCACGGCCAACAGTGGGCTTCCAGGCTACCACGGCTGATGTCCAACCCAAGGCAGCCACTCGCTCCACTGTTTGCCCCAGGTCAGAATCTGGGGGAGGGGCTCAGCAGGGAGGCCCCATCTGTAGGACCCAGCAGCCAGTCGCTCAGGATGGATGGAGCCCGGGGGGCCTGCAGTCAGCCCCAGCAGGCTGGCATCTCCGGGACTTACCAGCTCTTGACAAGGGGCTCGTCCTCTTGAGAGAGTTTCCCCATCTGTGAAATGGTCTGGGCGGATTCGGTGAGATAACGCACGGGGCTGCCCGGCACAGAGAGGGTGTGCCAACGGCAGCTGCGTACCGACCAGCGTCCAGCCGGGGCTGGCCGAGGACATCGCTGAGCGCCGGGCAGAGTCGCGGGGACCTGTGCCCCACGGACCCCCAGGGCTCTGGAGGGCTTGGTGGCACTGTCCAAGCTGCCCAGCATGTGAACACTGTGTTCCACCGTGCCCTACGGCTTATTAGGGAACGGCACATGATGGGGGCGTCGGGGTCTGGGTCTCCCCACCAGCCCACGGCCCTGCACTCAGAGCAAATGTCCAGCTTACGTGACAGTGGCAGCTGGAGGGGGCCGCTGGTGTTGCGCTGTGCTCGGCCACCCCTCTAGGCGTGCGGAGACAGTGGCCACGGGGAGGGTGCTGGCCACCGCGCCAGGCACGTGTGGACACGGCCCCCGAGACTCTTCAGGAGCCTTGCAGGGGAGAAAGCAGAGGCACAGAGAGGTTAAGCGACTTGTCCGTGGTCACACAGCTCCAGTAAGAGGCAGTTGCCGTGCCTGACTCCAAAGCCCAAAGCTTTGTGGCTTAGCCAGGCAGTGCCCCCTACCTTGTCCCCTGCCCCAACCCCTGTGCCACGTGCATGCTGCCGGCACTAGAGTGGCCAGACAGGGAAGAGCCACCATGTGGCCACCAGCAGGAACCGGGGGGGGGGGGGGTGTGTGTGTGCCGTGGACTGTGGCCACGCCCCCCATCTGCCCAGCAAAGGCCTGCTGCCCCCTTCATCATGTCCCCCATATCCCAGGGTCCCAGCGCCCTCTGGCCTCATCCCTCCAGGGTCCCCAGCCCCTGCCCTGGCCTGGGACACCATCGTTTCCCAGCCGCCTGACTTCAGCCATTCCTTGGCCCCCCTCCCAGCCTCTGCTTGAGGCACCTGCGTCCTCCATTAAACCTCAGGACCCTGGACCCTAAGCTGGAAGCCTCCAAGGCTCCTCGGTGCCTTCTCGAGGTCGCCGGCTCCTGGGCTGGACTCCAGGCCCTGCACACCCGGCCCCTGAAGCCCTCTCCGGAAGTCTGGTTCGTTCTGGGCTCACTCTCGGTACCAGCCGTGACGGGCGAGGGCCTGGGATTGGCCCCGTCCCCGCCTGGGACCCCCACCCTTGCCAGGATCCCCCTCCTCATCCCAAACCTGGGGGGTGTCTGCTGGGGGTTCCCGCTGTACCCCACATCCTGCCATCCTGGCACGGACCGCCCCTGTAGTGGAGGACGCTCAGGGCTTGGCGGGGGCAGCTTGGAGGTAGGCCCAGGCCTTCCCTGGCAGCCCCCAGGGTCCCCTTTAGCCGCAGGCTCATCTCTGGGGGGCCAGCAGACGTTGCGGGGCGCTTGCTCTGCAGGCCTGCTTTCTTGGATGCCGCTCCCCTGGCAGGGCCCCAGCTCCCAGCGCAGAGGTGCCCTTAGGGTTACTGGTTTGGTGGGTGTTGTGAGAGGTGGACGGACTCGTGACAGCGTCCACAGGCAGCCGGCAGGCCCCGAGGCAGGGACAGGCCTAACTGGTGGGGGCCCGGGCCGGCCACAGAGCCCTGCACTGCCCGGGGCTTCGATCAGCAGCACTAGTGGAGGGAGAGGAGGCAGAGGGTGAAGGGGCGATGGGGGCGGAGGAGATGGGGGGGACAGGAAGAGGAGGAGCTGAGGGTGGGGAGGACGGAGAGGGGGCTGAGGGGCACCAGAGGGAATGGCCAGCTCTCAACGTTGCGTCTTTAGCCTGGCTGACCCTCCCCTTCCTCTCCCTGCTCCTTGGCCCCCTGGCTCCCTGCCCCCCTACCCATGTGTAGGGAGAAAGGCGATGGCCATGTGTTATTTCCCAGTGATGTGTGAGTGACAGCCCCCCCCCCATCCCGCCCAAACATCTAGGGGTGATGGGGTACTTTTTGAAAACGAGGCTTCCCCCCTGCACGGCCCTGGCGGGCCACGTTAGGCCGATCCCCCCATTTGGACTCGAGGAGACTTGTGGGCCCAGGGAGCCAGGCCCTTGCCCAGATTCCCCACCAGGTGAGGGATGAATACGGCCCCCCCACCTCCCCCCACCCCCCCCACCCCCACCCCAGGGCTGCGCTGGGGTCCACCTGGGCTCTCCTTCCCAGTGGCCAGTGCGCGGGCAGGTGGGCGGGCCCGGGGGCGGGCTCCTGCCTGCAATGCCATCTGCGGACACCAGGGGGCAGCAAGCGCCCAGCTTTGGGCCGCAGGGCCTGCGGCCCGCAGCCCGGGGTCTCGGGAGCTGTCACCTCTGGCACCTCAGCAGCTTTCCAAACCGTGTCCGGGCCCTCGAGGGAGGGAGCGGACAGGCACCCATTCTGCTGAGCCCCTACTCCGTGCGGCCTGCGGGGCTTCCGGCCTCTGTCCTGACCTCCCACCGCTCACCTTTGAGACCCAGCTGGGTGCCGGGGGGGTAGTAAATGTAGGAAATGTAGTAAAGGACTGCACGGATGAGATGCTGAGGGCCTCCCCCTCCCCTGGCCTTGGGGGGCCCGACTTGCTCTGGGAGCCCGCTCAGGGTGTCACGGGCGCAGGGAGCTTACACGCTGCCCGGCCCAGTGCACACCGCCCAGTACGTGCTCCGTGGCCCCGGGGCCCGGGTGGGCCCGCTCCTCTGCGGGGCCGGGGCAGGGCTGGGGGCCTCACGTCTCCTCCGCGGCTTTTGGGCTTCTCTGAGCGCCGCGTGGGTGTGCTGGAAGCAGGGTGGGAGCTGGCGGCCCTGGTGTACCCTGTGGACAGAAGATTCCGACTCCTAGGGGTCCCCTCTAGCTCAAGAAGACCGGACAGAAAGCCGGGGGCTCGGCAGAACGAGACCCAGGACGGGGCATCTGCTCACCCAGATTCGTTTTTCCTGCTCTTTCCAGGCGGGAGGCCTGGTGGGGCTCAGGGCCAGCCGCAGACCCTCCTCCTTGCCCGCCCCCGACCCTGGGAGCCCTCCCCAGCCCCGCAGAGGTCTGTGGGGGGCTAGGATAAGCAGTGTTCCCGGGCCTCCCGGGATGGTCAGTGCGGAGGCCTGAGCAGTAGTGGGCCAGCTGGGCTGGGGTGGCCTTCTGCTCGGCACTCGGAGAGGAAGCAGTGCCTGGCCCGCCTGGCCGGCCGTGGGGATGGGGCAGGGGAGCCCTCACGTCCAGGGCTGCTCCCAGCTTCCTCCACACCTCCCCCCACCGCCCGCCCAGCCCCTCCTGCTAATTCCCGGGGAGCGAGGACCCCCGGCCCAGCCCGGGGCCGGAGCACAAGGCAGCCCCTGTAATCCGAGCTTTGGATTCGCGTTGTGCGGCATGTGGACGCGTCACCGGAGGGAGGCCGGCACCTGTGGAGGACGTGCCTGGCAGCCGCCCCGAGAACAGCCCGTCCTGGGGGGGCTGGGGGCGGGGCCGGCAGAGCGCGGGAAGTCGGTGCGGGGAGGAAGGTTCTGGCTGTGCCGGCGCTGGGCCCCGGGCCAAGTGTGCTAGGAAACCCCCCTCCCCGCCAGCCCCAGCTCCGAGCTGGGCTGGCTGCCTGTCGCTGGAGGCTGGCTAGTTAATCTGTAACTCTCCATACTCCTCGGGGCCTCCAGGCCTCATCTTGTGGAGGAGAAGGTGAGGCTGCGAGGGGCAGCGTCCTCCCCGAGGGGTCTGGCCAGGCCGGTTCAGGGCCACTGCTGGGTGAAGTGGCTTGGGGCCAAAGGTCTGGCCCTTCCCGGGGCTGTGGGCAGGGGGGCGGGGCCGGACGGGGCCGTGGGGCTTTGCCCTGGTGGGCCCCGTCTGAGCCAGGCAAGAGCTGGCTCACCTCCCTGGTGGGAGGCACACGGGGGAGGCTCAGTCACCCCAGGATGGGGCCACAGCCCGCCTCCCCCAGCCCAGATGCCCAGCTCCGGCTCTAGGCTGGGGCGGGAGGCGGGGGGCAGTCAGGGGGTTCTTGCTTTCTCTCCTCTCCTGCTTTCGTGCTCGCCAGCCCCTCATAGAAGTCCCGGGAGGGGCTCCTGGCTGGAGAAAGGCACGCATCTGTGGCCACAGAGCTCTGAGTAGGTTGCTTAACCTCTCTGGGCGTCTGGTTCCTCCCTTGCAAAAACAGGCATCAAAATGCCTCCCTGTCCAGGTTCTTGGAAGGATTAAAGGAGGCCAGGGGCCGAGCCTGGGTGCAGGGCAGGCTCCTGGAATCTGGTGCTGTCATCATTTGTAACATCCCTCTGCGCCCCTCACGCCGCCGTCTGTCCGGGAGAAGTTTTCTTCTCACACACACACCCCTCGCAGGGGCCTGGGGAGCACACTGGGGGCGGGCCCTCCTGGGCTTCCAGAAACAGGTCCGTATGGCTCCCCAGGAGGAGGGAGCTCGGGGACGCGGGCAGGGAGTCAGCCAGCAGGCGGCAGCATGTGGCCAAAGACGGGGCTCCCAGGCCCGCCCAGCTCTGCCACCCGCGCACAAGAGTGGCTCCCTCCGAGCCTCAGTTTCCTCAGCTGCAAAAGGGGCCCACTCCCTGGGCCGACCAGGGAGGGCGCCGTGGGGAGAAATAGCCCCATGAGGTCTTGGGTTAGTGGGTTAGCTGCCGTAACCACTAGAGTGGGACCAAGTAAGTCCTTCAATCTGCCCGGGCCTGTCTCCTTTTCCAGAAAAATGACACCTCAAACAGGCCGGTGCCACACAGGTGAGTCCAGCTGGGGAGGGCTGGCTGCTCTAACAGACACCCCCCGCCCCCCCCCCCCCCCCCCCCCCCCGCCAGCTCTTACCAGCTTAAAACACGATAAACCTTTATTTTTCACTCCTATCTCGGTCAGGTCGGTGTGCAGAGGGTGCTGTGGGGGTGGTGGCTCTGCTCCCTGTGTCATTCAGGGCTGCAGTCCCCCCTCCTCTGCCCCCCAATCTGGCTGGCAGAGCGGTGGTGGGGGCGGGTGGCAGAGGGCAGAAGAGCTAGGTTGGTCTGGACGGGCCTCGGCCTGGAGGCAGTGTAAGCCATTTCTGCTCCTGTCTGTGGCCCAAACTGGTGGCGTGCCCTCCCCCCCCCCCCCCCCAGCTGCAGAGGGGCTGGGGACGTGGTCCTTGCTCTGTTCGTTTGGAGGAGGAAGAAGCGAACAGGGCTGGACCGGGTAAGAAGGACAGAAATGCACACCGGAGATGCCAGCGGGGGGCCCGGTGCTTACCACCCCCTCACCCTGCACATGGGCTCCCCCACTGCCACGTGTGCAGGATTTAGGGGTGCTGGAGCGTCCCGGGAGCCTGTCCTTGCTGTTCCCCAGGGGCCAGCATCCCCCCCCCGTCTGGTTCTGTTATCTGCAGCCACCCAGAGTACAAACATTGTTCCTTTTGTTTTCTTTTCTCCTTCGGATACACTTTTAATTACAAAAGTAGAGCTTGGTTATTGTACTCAGGCAGATGTTTGCAAGCTTGTGGGCCCCTCGGGGTGGAGGACTGGGCCTTCTCTCAGACTCCCAGGCCCCCAGCTGTCCTCCCCCAGGTCTGTCCCTGGCTCGGGGGAAGGGCCCCAGCCCCGCTCTTGGGACTGGCAGGTCAGTGAGCCAATGGGTATCATCCTTGACCAAATTCAGAGTCACATACTCAGAGGAGGTCACCTCCCTGCCCTAACAAAGCCAAGAGGGGAGATGTCCCCATGGCCTTTGGAGAATACAAGGAAGGACGGGAAGCCCAGAGGGAAAGCAAAGAGAAAGGCCGGCAGCTGGAGGAGGGGCAGCCCGACTCCGCTCCCGCCCCATGGTGCTCCCGCTAGAGTTCCACTCCCACAACAGGTGAGGCCCCACCAAGGGGATGCATAAAGCCATCAGGACGGCCCTTGGCGCGAGCGAAGGGTGGCCCCTGTTGCCGCACCGCGTGATGTGAGTTGTGTGGGACTGCCACTCCCAGTGCTCGGAGGCAGGACTCGATGTCACATGCTGTCAGTCTTGTCACGGAGACAGGGGGGTGGGGTGCTGGGACCCAACTGTCTGAACTCAGCTGGCACCGAAGGCAGTGGGAACGGCCCTCTAAGCCCACCCCAGCCCAGGACAGTGCGTGGGGAGGACAGGGTCATTTACTCCTGCTCATTTACTAAGCACCTACTAGGTCCCCTGCCCTTAGGGGGCCGAGGGCAGACAGCTATTCATAGCACCTGGCAGTTCCCGCTAGGGAGGAGAGCTCAGGCCCCCTGAGTGTCCAGAGCGGGGCTGGGCGCAGGATGCCTTCCTTCCTGGAGGAAGGGAGACCACCTGGAGGCTGAATCCGGGGGTTGGGTGGGCTACTTCCCAGCCTGCCCTCCAGGACAGCTGGAGCCAGGGCATCTGGACCTCTTGGGAAATCCAAGAGGAATCCACCTGGTTCCACATTTTGTGGTCACTACCCGCCGTGGCACTGGGGAAGCCAGTGTGACCAGGGCACCAGGGCTGGGCAAGGCCCTGCCTCCTTTTAGCCCCAGGCCAGGTGATGACCCCGTATAAGCGGTCCACAGAGCTTCAGAAAACTTCAGCAGCTTTTTTTTTTTATTTTCCTGAAGATAAAAAATTGTAGCATCTACGCCTGTGGGAATTTGGGGATACAGTATACAGAACAGAATAAAAACCAATCGTGAGTCACCGCCTTTGGTCCGTCTATCGAGAGTCCGGCACCTCGCCCTGTCCCTCACCCCGCGCCGATGCCCTCTCCTGTTCGTCTCATGCCCTCACTTCAAACTTGGCCTCCCTGCGGCCCCGGGGCCCAGGATACCTCCTCCGGGACACATCGGCACGTTATCACAGCGTCCCATCCCTGGGGTGTCCTGGAGCCCACCTGACCCTGTGGCGGCGGGGCGGTGGGGGGGAGTCTGGTCGCGGTTGGGTCAGCCTTAATTCTCTCGCTGGGCTTCCGGGCTCACCGGGGACAGGGGCTGACAGCTCAGGCCTCTCCTCCTGCAGGTGCCTGACCCTCCCCACCCCCAGCCCAGGGCTGCTCTTATCTCGTGGACTGGTCTGGAGGCATTTCCTGGGCTCCCAGCCCCCAAACACGCTGCACCAAAGGGAAAGCAGCAGAAAGTAATGGTCTCCCATGGCCTGGCCCAGCTGGGATGAGAGCCACCTGGGAGAACCTGGGGCCCTACCAAGGCACGGCGGGTCGGGGAGAAGGGGTTTGGGCCCTGGCAGTCCTCCTCCCCGACGCCTCTAGGAGGGGCCCTCTGGCTCGCCTGCCCAGTCACTCTTAGGGCTGTCGTTTCTCCGCAGCCAACAATATTTACTGGGCACAGTGAGGGGTGCTAGCCTTCCGGGACAGTGGGACAGGTACTCCAGCTAGAGCAGGGCTGCCCGGGCACCTGCTGCCCACCGTTGGCCCCACCTCCCACCTGGGGGTTCCCTGTGTGATGGGGGGGGGGGGGAGATAAAGCTGGTCCAGAGAACCAATGTACACAGTCAAGGGCCCCGGGGAGGCAGGGCCAGGCCCACCCCAGTGGAGGAGGCTCGGGCGCCCCGTTCAGGACCCCAGCCAGAGCAACGGCCTCCAGCGGGACCTTGTGTGGCCCAAGCCCAGGGTGGCCTGGCCAAAGCCTGAGAGGTGCTGGGCACCTGGTCCATGACATGGTGGGCATAGCCTCGGAGGGGCTCCGGTCTCCCACCCACTGAGCAGGGCTGGGCAGGGGCTAAAGGGCCGGCTCTCAAGGTGCCCCTTCGGGGGAAAGAGTGGAGCTGCCTGCCCTCTCGCTCCGAGGGCCCTAGGGCCAGCAGGTGTGTTAGGGCGCCAGGTGCGCGGAACCCTGCCAGGGACGCAGCCCCGGGCACAGCAGGCCGCGCGGGGGCAGCCGAAGACCCCGCCTCGCTAGGGACGAGACGCCCTCGGCGGGTTCAAGCCCCGTCAGCCGGCGCTGGAGGCCCAATGGTGAGCGCGGGCGGCTGGGCCGGCGCCCCCGGGGGGCGAGTCGGAACTGGCCGGACGCCGGGCCCCGCCGCGCCGAGGAGGGCGCGCCGGCCGAGGGGGCGCCCGCGCCGCCGCTGCCGCCGCCGCCGCCGCCGCCTCGCAGCCCCCGCCGGCAGACAAAGGAGCCGGAGGGGGGCGGGAGTGGGGGTGGCGGTGGTGCTGGTGGGGGGGGGGGGGGATGGGGCGAGGGGGCGGGGCGCCGCGGTGTCACGTTACCGCCCGCAGCGCCCTTTAACTCGGGCCCCGCCCCTCTCACCGCCCCCCGCCCGCCGCCGCGCGCGGCCCGCGCCCCGCCAATCGGCCCGCGCGCCCCGCCCCGCCCTCGGGTGGGTGTGTGCACGCGGCCAATGGGCGGCACGCGGGGGCCGGGCCCGCCAGCGGGGCGGGGGCAGAGCGGCGCGGGCCAATCGCCGCCGTGTTGTTGAAACTGAAAATACTACATTATGCTAATCGCGGCGGGGCCCCCGCGCGGGGGGGGTTGGGACCCTCGCGTATAAAGGGGCGCGCGAGGGCTGGGCGTTCCACAGGCCAAGTGCTCTGCGCTCGGTGGGTGCCAGCCAGGCCCGAGCGAGCCGAGCGGGCGAGGACAGGCACTGAGGGGGCGCGGCCGCCGGCCGGACGACACCGCAAGCGACACGCAGGAGCAGCCCGAGGCCCGACCGCCAGGTAGCCGCCGCGCCCGCCCTCCCGCCGCGTCCCTTTGCAAATGCAGACTCCGACTGCGCGGGGTCTCACTTGCGCCCGGCCTCCGCCCTCCTCTCCTCTCCTCCTCCTCCTCCTCCTCCTCCTCCTCCTCCTCCTCCTCCTCCTCCTCTTCCTCTCCTCTCCTCTCCCGCGGCCCCGGCCCGCGCAGCCCCGGGCCAGGCTCGACGTGTGTCTCTGCAGCACATTGGCAATGGAGCGCCTGGTCGCCCGCCGCACCTTCCCCCTGTTCGCGCGCACTAGCGCCTGCCGCAGCCTCTTCGGGCCGGTGGACCACGAGGAGCTGAGCCGCGAGCTGCAGATCCGCCTGGCCGAGCTGAGCGCCGAGGACCAGCGCCGCTGGGACTACAACTTCCAGCAGGACGTGCCGCTGCGGGGCCCCGGGCGCCTGCAGTGGACCGAGGTGGACAGCGACTCCGTGCCCGCCTTCTACCGCGAGACGGTGCAGGTGGGGCGCTGCCGCCTGCTCCTGGCGCCCCGGCCCCGCCCGGAGGGCGCAGGCGACAGCCCGCCCCCCGCGCCGCCGGCCGATGAGCCCCTCGACGGCCTCGGGGAGGCGCCGGCGCCGCCGTCCGGCGGCCCGGCGGTGGCTCCCGCCCCGGCCCCGGCCGCGGCGCCGCAGGAGAGCGATGAGCAGGAGGCGGTCCCGCCGCCGCGCAGCCAGGAGCCCCTAGCCGAGCCGCTGCACTCAGGGATTTCGGGGCGCCCCGCGCCGGGCACTGCCGCTGCCGCTGGCGCCGCCGCCGCCGCCGCCACCAATGCCGCCGCCGCCGCCGCCGCCGCCGCGGCTGTTGCCACCACCGCTGCCGCGGGAGGCGCCGCGATCAAGAAGCTGCCGGGGCCTCTCATCTCCGGTGAGTCCCGCGCGGCCCCGCCCCGGCCCGGCCCGGCCCTGCTTTGTCCGGCCGGCCGGGCTCCCCCGGCCTCGGGGGCCTCACTCGGTCCCCGCCTCCTCCCGTGGCATTAAAGGGCCAGCGGCGCGCAGGGCGCGGCTGCGCCCGCACCCCGGCCCGCCCCGCTGTTGTGCTCGCGAGCGGCGGGCGCGGGAGGGAAGGGAGAGCGCGCGCCTGGCCTCCCCCCGCCCCCCGCCCCCGGGCGCGCCGTCCCCGCTCCGGCCGCCGGAGCCCCTCCCCGGGCGCGGCGGGCGCGGCGATCGCGGCGCGGAGGGGGTTAAGCGCGGCGGCGGCCCCGGGGGGCTTGGCCGCGGGACAAGGAGAAATGCTTACACAGCACATTGCGCGGCGACGTAAACAAAGCTGACCCGCCGCGGACCTCGGCGCGGGCGGGGACGGCGCCCCACCCTGGCCGGCCGGCCGCCCGCCCGCTCCCCGTCCCGGCCCCCGCTCGGGTTCCCCGGCCGACCCCGCCCTGACCGGCTGCGCGCGCGCCTGCCGCCCGCAGATTTCTTCGCCAAGCGCAAGAGACCCGCGCCCGAGGCCAAGGCGTCGAACGAGGTCCCCGCGGGATGCGCCGCCCCTGGCGCCGCTCCGGCCGTGGGCTCGGCGGAGCAGACCCCGCGCAAGCGACTGCGATGAGGTGGGCGCGGCAGGGGCGCGCGGGGCGGGGAGGGCTGGCCCCGCGGGGTCGTGGCGGTCACCCTGTGCGCTGTCGCTCACCGAGCCTCTCTCCCGCAGCCTCGCGCCCAAAGAGCCCCGAGGGAGCCCGCTGGGCAGCGGACAGGACAGGAGCGCTGGGCCTCGGCTGGGACCGTCCATGTAGCAGCAACCGGCCGGCAGCTGCCACCGAGCAGCGTTCGGTTTTATGTTTAAAATTTAAAAAAAAAAAAAACTGTGCAATGTATTAATAACGTCTTTTATATCTAAATGTATTCTGCACGAGGAGTACACTGGTCCCAAGGTGTAAAGCTTTAAGAGTCATTTATATAAAGTGTTTAATCTCTGCTGAAACTCAGTGCAAAAAAAAAAAAAAATGAAAAAAGAAAAAAAAAAGGAAAAAAGAAAAAAACATGTATATTTGTACAAAAAGTTTTTAAAGTTATACTAACTTATATTTTCTATTTATGCCGCGGCGCGGGCCGCTTTGCCGCGCGATAGCTCGGTTACTGGTTCCGCCAAAGGCACGTCACCCGCATCTGGTTATCGACAAATGTAAATTTATTTTTATAGCGGACTCTGGGGGGGGAGGGGTCGCTCACAAGCTGTAGCTGCCGAACAAGCCCAGCTAGTTAGCAGTTCTCTTCGCGCTTTCTCTGTCTCTTTTATTATTATGACTATTTTAAACTGGAAGACAAATCTGTTAACATGGTTCCTCAGCCGTCTGCACCACCGCCCCGGCCCCTCGTCCGCCGGGTTCCAAATAAAGAGGCCGAAAAACGCTGCAGGTCAGCTCCGTGTGTCCTTGTACCCTGCCTCCCAGCTTTCTTCTCTGGCGCCCCCACAAGTTAGGGAGATAGGACACTGGACAGAGGGGGCGGCCAGGCTACGCTGTAGGCCATCCACTCCAAAGGGAGAGGGACTTTCTCCTGGCAGGACTGGCTAAGGACCACCTGCTCTAGGCCCCTAACTTAGGGATGAGCGGCCCCGCCCTCGCTCTGCTACACCCCCCCCCCACCGCCCCCCGCCGCCCCTCGAGGCGCGCGGGGCTGTGCGCCGAGACACTCTCTCGGGCTCAGCGCGTCCCTTGCTCCAAGGAAACCACCCGCACCCCAGCCGCGCTGGGCTGAGCCCCCATGGGGCTCAGGTGGGCACTTGCAGGGGCTGGGCCATGGCCCAGACCCCCCCTCCTGACTGCTGCGGCGCCGGCACTTGGGGTGGAGCCCCAACGGCTCCCGGGTCCCCAGCTTGGTGGGGCCGGGGTCCCCCACGGGGTCGGGCCAGGGGAGCCCTGACGTGTTGCTGGCCGGTACGCGCCAGCAGTGGGGGAGGGGCGGCCTGAAGGCCTGCGAGGGGGGGGGCGGGGGACCGGGGAAGGGGAGGCGCCTGGGGCCAGGTGGGGGTGGGGGGGGGTGGAGTCGGAGTCGAGCTCGAAGTCGGATCCACCCGCGTGCACCCACCAGTCTTCTGGCTTCCAAGTACTCTCTTTTAGTCGAAAAGAGGAGGTTTATTTTATTTTATTTTTTTATAGCTGACCTATAAACCTCTGAAAATTATGGCTTACAATGGAAAGGGTGACGTAAAGCGGCACAGACCGACGGCTAGCAGGATTTGTGCTGGTGCCCTGGACCCGGAAAAGCGGAACCGGTGGTGCATTTCAGTTAACCGTTTTGGGGCCGGGTGCAGCACTGACGTCCCCCACGGGTTAGGGACAAAGGCTGGGCCCAACCTTCCATTTGGAAGATGCATCCAGACTCATAATAAACCTGCCCCCAAGTGCCTAAACGGGCCTGGAGGAGGGAGATGGGGCTGGACGGATCACTCCGAGATGCGCGGGCAGTGAAAGCAGGGCCCCCCCCCCCCCCCGCGACGTTCAGCTGATGGCACCATGGGCCCCATCGCAACCTGGGAATCAGGCCTGCGGGGGCCTGGCTTCGAGGGGGCCTTCCCCACACCCACCCGTGTGACCACAGCCTGGTGGAGGAGGCGTACATGGGGGCTGCTGGGTCGCGCACCTGGCTGAGAGCATCCCCCCACCGATCTACCCGTGACCGAATCTGGTGGGGGAGGGACCCCTGGAAGCCCCGAAGCAGACTGCTTCGGAGACCTGCCACCCTGCTCCGCACGCAGCCCTGGCCTGCTACCCAGGAGTGCGACCCTCCTGACCCCCGCTCCCGCTCCCTGGCTTTCTCAAACGCAGGGTGCTGGGAGGACCAACAATAATACTGTTTCTGGGGACGGTCCCCCACCACCTCCGCGGGAGATGGTAACGGATACCTGGAGGTTGTCCTCCACGGGGAGCAAGCATGGGATTTTGAGCCACACGCGTGACCCTGGGCACACGTGGCCGGAGGCAAGCCCTTCTATCCCTCGGTGGGCCTCAGTTTCCCGCCTTTGGCGCCCTGTGACCCTCATATGAGGATCTTAGGGAAACAATAGCATTGGATGGTTGGCCCCAGATCTCTTTTCTCATCTGTGCTCCTGACGGGGAGCATGAGTGTGTACCCTACTGTCAGGACGGGCCCTTTCCTCTCCGGACCCCCAGGCCCTGCCCAAGCCCAGAGCACCCGGGGAGCGGCTCGGGGGTCAGCACACGTGTGGGATGGGTCTGTCCTCAGTCAGGGCCTGATCCCAGTTCCCCTGGGGATCCATGATAATAATAACAACAATAATAATCCTAACAGCCACACTCATGACATCCGGTCTCGGGGCCCTAATGGCAGGGGCTGAGCACGGTTCTTCCGGAGCGAGACCCTCCCAGTGTGGCCCCACCCCACTGTCTGTTTGTCTAAGGAGGAAACCGAGGCACGGGGCAAGCCGCGGGAGGACGGATCACTGACCTCGGCGGGGCCGAGGGACTTGGGACTGCTCCGTTGTACTGCCCTGTGCCTTGGAAGGCAGGCGCACGGTGGGGAGGGGAGCCGGGCCCCAGGACCGCAGGAGAGGAGTTCAGGCTCACACGCACAAAGCGGGCCGGGCCGTGCCGTGCGCCGTGCCTGGCACACGCGGTCGGCGTGCGGTGCGTGTAGGGGCTCGGACCACGCGTCTCCTGCAGGCTCCCACTGGTCCTGCCTGAGCGAACGCTGCGTGCCAGACTCCGTGCTAGGCTCTAGCCACACGGAAGCTTCCTACCGACCAGGCCGGGAAGACGGGATGTGGAGCTCTAAGCTGGAGGCCCACCGGGCCGAGGCTGAGAAGGGACTGGCCCGGGCGGTGGCGGGCAGGGAGCATTAGCCGCACGCTCAGGGAAGCTGAAGGAGGGGGGCGCCGTGTGCTCAGCTGGGACGGGGTCTGGAGGCCAGGGGAGCACAGAGGTCGTGAAGAAGGCCCGGTGAGCGTGTCTGAGCCGGAGGGTCCGGATGAGGCGGGAGAGCGGGGCCTGGAGGCTGTGTGGGGGTCTCTGGCCTGGGCCGGCCTGGCCTGCTGCTGGGTGTTGGGCCCACACATGGGTCAGACGTTATTCTGCGTAAGAGTGCCTTCTGGGGCGTGCCTGCCGGGCCTCCCCACTCCCTGTCCTTCTCCTCTGGTCTTCGGGGCCTTCCTGGGACTGCTGGGCTGGGGTCAAAGGTTAGGTTTGTCTGTGGGCAGTGGAGGGCCCTGGGCTGACAACAGCTGAGACAATATATTATATTAATTATTTTATTTCATTTTATTTCATATATATGGGGCAGGCAGGGAGAGGGGCAGAGGGGGAGGGAGGGAGGGAAAGAGACGGAGAGAGACAGAGAGAGAGAGAGAGAGAGAGAGAGAGAGAGAGAATCTTAAGCAGCCTCCACGCCTGGACTCAGGCTCTATCTCACGACCCTGGGATCCCGACCTGAGCTGAAATCAACAGTCAGTCGCTCATCTGACTGAACCACCCAGACGTCCCCAAGGCAATTTTATTATTATTTTATTTTATTTTATTTTATTTTATTTTATTTTATTATTTTATTAAATAAATAAACGAGGGGGGGGGGCAGAGGGGACAAAGAGAGAATCTCAAGCAGGTGTCATGCCCAGTGCGAGCCACACACGGACTCTGACCTGAGCCGAAATCCAGAGTCGGTGACTCAACCTCAGCTGTGCCACCCCTGGGGGCAGTTTTGTGAGGCATGCGGAGGCCGCTGGGGGGAGAGGGAAGCGGGGGTGGGAGAGGGGCTACCGCGGCCATCCAGGCAGAGGTACTGGGTGGACAGGCGCCCCAAGTCCCCCCCAGCCTGCTACACACCGCTCGGGGCCCCAGCCCCACGGCAGTGACTGGGAGGGACAGAGGCCCTGCTGGCGGGAGCTGCCTCTGCAGGGGGAGGCCATGTGCTCAGACGCGGTAGGTGAGCCACAGTGGAGGCGGTTAGGGCCACCAGCAGGTGAGGCTGGGCCCGTGTGCCAGGGCAGAGGGCAAGGGGCTACCGTTCGGTTGTTTGTTTTAACGGAGCATTTTATTTTATTTTTTATGCAATGTAAAATGGAATCTTCACTTTTCCTTCCTTTTTAAAGTTTAAATGTTCGTTAACGCACAGAGCGTCAGGGTTTCAGGAGGAGAATTCCGTGATTCATCACTTACCGTGCCAGGAAGCCCCCCTGCGGCCCCCCAGCAAGTGATGTCCGAGCTTGACGGAGGTGAGGGGCACGAGCCATGAGGATTAACTGGGAGAGGAGTTCCAGGCAGAGGGAACAGCCAGGGCAAAGGCCCAGAGGCCTGGAGTGGTGATGGAATAATGGGCCGCGGGGGCTGGGGTGGGAGGGTGGGGTCGAGAGAGCGGAGCTGGACTGGCAGGGAGGGACTGCAGGTGGGCAAGGCGAACACAGGTGGGGGAGGCGTCTGTGGTTTCCGGTTCCTGTAAGTGCACACGTGGGTCATTCTCAGAGCTGAGGAAGCCTCTTCAGAGAAGGGGAGCAGAGTCTGTCATTCCCTGCCCTGATTCCCGGTCTCAGCCAGGCCCCGCGCGGACACGGGTTTGGTTTTCTCAACAGCCCTGCCAAGGGGGTGTTAGCACTCACGCTACAGGTGAAGACGGCAGGTTCAGAGAAGCGAAGCAAAGGGCCTGGGGTCACCAGCCAGGATGCGGCTCGGCACTGGCGACCCCACAGCCCTGGCCGCTTGCCCCCATGCTTGAGAGCACGGATTCTTTCTTGTTGGTTTGTTTTTAAACTTTTTAATATTTATTTATTTTTTGAGAGACAGAAACAGAGCAAGAACGGGGGAGGGGCAGAGAGAGAAGAAGACACAATCCGAAGCGGGCTCCAGGCTCCGAGCTGTCAGCACAGAGCCCGACGTGGGGCTCGAACCCACGAGCCGTGAGATCATGACCTGAGCCGAAGTCGGACGCCCAACTGACGGAGTCCCCGAGGCGCCCCAAGAGCACTGTTTCTTAAAAAAAAATGTATATGTCATTATTAACTAAAGTCTATGTTTTTATATGACTTCACTCTCGGGGGTGCGCGTTCTGTGGGTTCGGACAAACGCGTGGCGACGCGTATCCACCACTACGGTGTCAGCGGAGCCGTTTCCCTGCCCCCAAATCCTCTGGGCTCAGCCTGCTCGTGCCTCCCTTCCGTCCAAGCCCCGACAACCACCGATCCCTGTACTGCCTCCCCAGCTCTGCCTTTTCCGGAACGTCACAGAGCCGGAATCCTACGTCGTGTAGCCTTTTCAGACCAGCTTCTTTCACTTAGTAACACGCGTTTGCGTTTCCTGCGGGTCTGCTCGTGTCTCGGGAGCCCACTTCTTTTCAGCGCTGAATAACATTCCGCTGTCCACATGGACCACACTCCATTTGTCCACACGCCTCCTAAAACTTCTTGGTTGCTTCCGACTTTGGACAGTTACGCGTGACGCTGTGCGGGTTTTTGGTGTGGACCTAAATTCTTAGCTCCACCGGGGACATACCAAGGAGGGTGGCTCCTGGATCGTGCGGTGAGAGTGTGTTGAGTTTTGCACAAAACGGACGAACTGTCTTCCAGAGTGGCTGCACCGTCTTCCTTCCCACCAGCAGCGAAGGGTCTCTGTCCCGGACCCCGTTTTAAAACCTTCTTCCCCGGGTGGACCACAGTTTTTAGGTGAATTAAAAAACAAACAAACAAACAAACGTAAAACTTTGCTACAATTTAGATGCAGTGAGGACGAAGCATAGTTAAAAATGAACACAGACGGCCTTGGCTGGAAGCGGGCCCCTCGTTGGCTTGACCTGGCTGGGTTGGGGAGCCTGAGCTCGGTCAGCTCCTTATCCGGTCGGCTCTGGTGGATTACGTTCTTGTCCAAATATTTGCTGCCCTGCCTCGCGGGGGGATTTGACTTTTCCCGCAGGTTGAGACCAGGCGTGGCCGTGTGACTTGCCGTAGCCAATGCAACGGTTGGCGTGGCACATGCCGCGGCTAGGAGCTGCCCTGTGGCGCCACCGTTTTCTGTCTCCACCAGGAGACCTGCGGGGCCCCGACAGAGGACATGCGGCCCAGCCGCAGCCACCAGGGTGGGACTGTCACGGCGAGAGAGAAATTCTCTCTGCAGGCGGTGAAAGCCGCCGAGACGTTCGTTACGCAGCGTGAAGTGCCCCGCGCTGACAGAGACCGTTCTTTTGAAGACCCCAGTGCCCTGTTCTAGGACTCCGGGAAGGACACGAGGGCCTGGTGGCATCGTGTCAGGTTGTCTGGTGGTTCTGCAGACTCCTCTCCGGGCACCGCATTTGGTGTCCCCGGGGGGCTGGCCCGGTACTGTCTCATTTAAGGGCTGGGAGTCTGGGTCTTTCAGCAAGGCAGGGTCCCCGTCCTCTCCGGTCGTCTTCTGTTCGGTGGCCTGTGTGCTTTGAAAGGCATCCGTTGGTGAGGCAGGGAGCATCCGGGCAGGTGGGCGAGCGGCACAGAGCAGTGGAAGACCCCGGGGCCTAGATCGAGCTCTTCCGCGTGGCTAGCTTGACAGCGACCCAGCTGCTGACCGCATCATTGCACGTGACGGCCATGTGTTCATCCCCACCGTGGGGATTGGTCACCCTGAGCTTTCTTGAGGCAGGAGAACCGATACCGAGCTTCCCCAGAACGAGCCCCATACAGCTTCCTCGGCCCCTCTCCCCCCCCCCCCCCCCACTGTCTGGGGCGCAGGCTCTGGAAGCAAGGCTCACGTCCACGAGCCACAGCATGGACCGCACGCGCACGTGGTGGGATGAAGGCATCGACTGACCTCTGTAGGAGGCTTGGCGGCTGATGGCTCAGATGGGCGTGTCTCCGGGGCTCGCTCTCAGCGGCCAGAGTCACGATCCCTTCCCACAGATGGCCCCCCTCCAGTGACCGGTGGGCGCGGGGGACAAAGCCCGGCCCCTTGCCTTGAACAGAGCGCTCTGAGGAGCCGTCCGAGCTCCAGGGCTTCTGGGGCGATGGGCTGAGAAGTGTGTCTGCACCTTAGCTCCCCTTCCCATCCTCCCAACCTGCCCCTTCCCTCCAGAAGGGTGTGTCCAGGAGCTTCCTTGATGAGGTATCGCACACGCGCACGCACACAGGGACACGCAGGGACGCGCACGCGGACAGAGACGCGCCCGCACGCAGGGACGCGCACGCGGGCAGAGACGCGCCCGCACGCAGGGACGCGCACGCGGACAGAGACGCCCACGCACGCACGCAGGGACACGCACGGACGCGCACGCGGACAGACTCCTGTGCACGCACGCAGGGACACGCAGGGACGCGCACGCGGACAGAGTCGCCCACGCACGCAGGGACACGCAGGGACGCGCACGCGGACAGAGACGCCCACGCACGCAGGGACACGCAGGGACACGCACGCGGACAGAGACGCGCACGCACGCAGGGACACGCAGGGATGCGCCCGCGGACAGACTCCTGTGCCCGCACGCAGGGACACGCAGGGACGCGCACGCGGACAGAGACGCCCACGCACGCACGCAGGGACACGCAGGGATGCGCCCGCGGACAGACTCCTGTGCCCGCACGCAGGGACACGCAGGGACGCGCACGCGGACAGAGACGCCCACGCACGCACGCAGGGACACGCAGGGACGCGCTCGCGGACAGAGACGCACACAGACACGCAGAAGGACACATATACAGACAGACACACGTGTCTGGCAAGTCTTAATTTTGTCGTTGACGAGGGAGGACACACGTCAAGACTTGGGGACCCGTCTCAGACTCCAGGGCTGAGCCGTGTGCCCGCACACCTACGAAGGCCCGGTCGCTTATTCCGAAAATGAAAGACGGTGTTATTTAGGCCTTGAGGTGAGTGGTCCGGGGGACGTCGAGACCAGATTTTATCGCTGAGATGCGCTCTCTGAGACACGGCATAGAAAGGCCCCCGGTGGCCCGAGTGGCGTCTGCTTTGACCTCAGCTGTCGTCCGAAGGCCCTCGCGGCGGGCTCCTCCTCGGGCCCGTGGCTTCAGCGTGTTTGCCTTCCAGCCCCGGAGCGTGACCGCGAGCGCGCCGTGCGGTGCCAGGGGCGTGAAGTCAGGTGAGCGCCGAGAACACCTGTTCCAACGACCTCCTGCCAAGTAAAACCTATCCCGGCGCTTTGTGGTTCGAAACAACGGTTTTGTTTACCCCTGTGATGTTATGAGTCAGGAATTTGGGAAGTGCTGGCGGGTAGTTTGGCTCCGTTTTATGGGGCGTCAGCGGGGGTGGCGGGATGGGGGTTGGGGGTCGGCTTCCAAGCCGGTGGCTCCCGTGCCCGGCCTCGCGGACCGCCGGCCGCCGGCCGGGGGCCTCTGTGCCTTCTCCTCGGGCTTCCCCACGGCGTGGCCGCCGGATTCTGCCACTGCCGGGCGGGAGCGTGGCCTGCACCAGCCCAGCCTGCCGTCGCTCCTGCCTCATCCGGCTGAGCCGGCCCGGGATGCGAGGGCGGGTGCCCCAGCCCTGCTTCTGCAGAGAGCTGTGGCCGCCTTGGCCGCAGCACCCTTCCTAGAGCCATTGGTGCTCGGTCCGTACCCAGCACGTGCTGGGGGCTTTACTCCAGGACTCAGGACACAATGACTACTTAACTTGAAAGCAACGCTGTCTTCCTTCGGCATGGGTTTCCAGTAACACGCAGAAAAACGGGTCGTTGGGTACGCCTGGCTTTGAACACACAGCACACCAGCAGTGGGGTTTTGCTCGGCCCCCAGAGCTGGGGCTAGTCCCGAGGCAGAGCTGGGAGCGCTTGCACGGGACAGCGTGGACCCCTGCTCTCCAAGACCCCTGAGATGGTCCCGCGACAACACCTGAGAAGTCCTTGCCGCCTTCCTCTATTGGACGTGTGCACGTTTAGGCAAGTGTGTGTATATATATAAATACACGTAGGTAGGATTCATGATGAACGCATACATAGAGGTAGTGTGTTTATATGGTGCACAAAACACACATGTACATTTACATAATTTCTCTTTTTTGTGAACTGTGTAGCCGGTTGAAAATGTTTTTAAGGAGTTATTTATTGGGGCGCCTCGGTGGCTCAGTTGGTTAAGCGTCCGACTTCGGCTCAGGTCATGATCTCACGGTTCATGAGTTCGAGCCCCGTGTCAGGCTCTGTGCTGGTAGCTCAGAGCCTGGAGCCTGCTTCGGATTCTGTCTCCCTCTCTCTCTGCCCCTCCCCCGCTCATGCTCTGTCTCTCTGTGTCTTTCAAAAATGAATAAACATAAAAAAAAATAAAAAAAAAAAGAGTTGCGCGCTTTTGCGACTGAGTCAGCCAGGTGCCCCTGAATCTTTTTTTTTTTTTTAATTTTTTTTTTTTTAACGTTTAGTTATTTTTGAGACAGAGAGAGACAGAGCACGAACAGGGGAGGGGCAGAGAGAGAGGGAGACACAGCATCGGAAGCAGGCTCCAGGCTCTGAGCCGTCAGCCCAGAGCCCGACGCGGGGCTCAAACTCACGGACCGTGAGATCGTGACCTGAGCTGAAGTCGGACGCTTAACAGACTGAGCCACCCAGGCGCCCCTGAATCTTTTTTGTTTACACGGGGTCCCAGAGCCCGTGTCCCCCCACGGGCAAACCGCTCCTTGTAATGGGAGCAGCGTCGTTCCTGCAGGTACAGCGGGGACCCACGGTGCCAAGGCGGAGGCGGTCCCTTCCCTGCCAGCTCCATCCCAGACGGAGACGAACACTGTTGGCTTCCGAGGAAGTCCCTGTGCTTTGTTTGAAAAACACCCAAATCCACCGCTGACCTCACGCGTGCCGGGTGTCCCGAGACCCTCCCTGCGCGGGGGACCCGTCCAGTGATGTCACCACCACCCGGAGGGCCTCACGCCTTTCTGGCTGCTTCTGTGGCACATGGCGGACAGTCCACGCCAGAGGTCATCCCGCGGCTGCCCTGGGCGCTCGGCGTGGCACCACGTTGCTGCTTTTCTGAACCTCTTTTGAGCCATTGGTCCATTTTTGGTGACCACACTCGTGGTAAACAACGGAACGTCCACACAGGCCGTCACACGCAGACGGCGGGAGGCACGTCCACGGACAACTGGTGGCCGACTGCTCGGCCACGCCAGTGGGCCGTCAGGAGCACAGTGGGGTCATGTCAGTGGTCCATGTGTGGACACAGATCATCCCTGTGCCTACTTCCCACAGGAGCTCTTGGGGGGCACTGAGGCACCGTCAGGTGGTCTTGAGGACCGTGGACAGGGCCGGGGTCACGGCATCTGGCTCCTGGCTGATGTAGAGAACAGGCCCCGAGTTTTCTAACCCCACCTCAGGGACCCCAGGAGCCCAGCCCGACTCACTGGGGGTGGGGAGTGGGGGCAGGGAAGCAGCAGGAGTGGGGTGGGGTCGTGCCCAGCACTGGGCCATCTTCCTATTTTCCATGCCGACTTCCCCCTCTTTGCTGGTCTTTCCCGGGAGTGGGGCCCCCCCATGGTGAGGGAAGCAAGACGTGAGCCCCCTCCCCGTTCTGAGCCTCGGTCTCCCCTCTAGGAAAGAAGAGTGAGGCTCCTGAGGCCTGTCTGGCTCGACGTTCCTTGGGTCTGTGGACCCCAGGGTGGTTTGGGATCTCCATCCCTTGGCTGCTGGTGCTGACCCCACCCGGTGGCCCTCCCGGACCCAGGCTCGGGAGACCTAACCGGCCCCTCTGGTGGGAGGGACCCCCCCTCCCCGCCCCGAGCTCACAGCTTGGGGGTTTCTGCTTTGATGGTCACATGGGTTTTATTACCCGACCCCGGCCCTTCACTCTGGTCCTGAAAACTGGTGGTGGTGTCAGAGCCAGGACTCCAGGGGCCAGAGTGAGTCCACCTGTCACCTGCCGGCCAGGGACTGAGCCAGGTGGGTCAGGTGTCCTTCTCCCGGGAAGCGCTCCCCGCAGGAGGGACTCTGACAGGCCCACCCACAGGTTGCCTGGCTCCAGTCCCCATGGGAGTCTAGCCGTGGGCTGAGACAAAGGCAAGTGTCTGTCTCCTCTGTTTTCCTGTGCAAACCTCCCTCAGCCATTGCCCTCCTGAGCCAGGAGATCCCTTTTTGGTCTCTCACACCCCGAAGGGGCAGGAGCAGTGACCTGTGTGACAGCACCTGGTTCCCGGCCTGACCTGAAAAATATTGTCATTTGTTCTGATGGTGCTTTGGGTCCAGAGCCATGTGCCTCAGCAAGGAGGGAGGGAAGGAAGGAAGGGAGGAAGGAAGGAGGGAAGGAAGGGGGGAGGGAGGAAGAAAGGAAAGGAGGAGGAAGGGAGGGAGGTGGGGAGGGAAAAAGGAAGGAGGGAAGGCAGGGAGGGGGAAAGAAGGAGGAAGAAGGAAAGAAGGAAGGGAGGGAGGGGGAAGAAGGAAGGAAGGAAGGAGGGAAGGGAGGGAGGGAGGAGGAAGGAAACAAGGAGGGAGGACAGAGGGATGGAGGGAGGATGGAGGGAGGAGGGAAGGAAGGAGGGAGGGGGAGGGGGACGGAGGGGAGGAAGGATGAGGAAGGATGGGAGGGGGAGGGAGGAGGGAAGGAGAGGAGGAGGAGGGAGGAGGGAGGGAAGAAGGAAGGAGGAGGGAGGGAGATAGGAGAGAGGAGGGAGGGAAGGAGGGAGGGAGGAGGGAAGGAAGGAGGGAGGAGGAGGGAGAGGGAGGGGAGGAAGGAGGAGGGAGGGAAGAGGGAAGGAGGAGGGCGGGAGATAGAAGAGAGGAGGGAGGGAAGGAGGGAGGGAGGAGGGAGGGAGGAGGGAAGAAAGGAGGGAGGAAGAGGGGGAGGGGAGGAAGGAGGAGGGAGGGAAGAGGGAAGGAGGAGGGAGGGAGGTAGGAGAGAGGAGGGAGGGAAGGAGGGAGGGAGGGAGGAGGGAGGGAAGAGGGAAGGAGGAGGGAGGGAGGTAGGAGAGAGGAGGGAGGGAGGAGGGAAGGAAGGAGGGAGGAGGAGGGAGAGGGAGGGGAGGAAGGAGGAGGGAGGAGGGAGGGAAGAGGGAAGGAGGAGGGAGGGAGGTAGGAGAGAAGAGGGAGGGAGGGGGGAGGAAGGTAGGGAGGAGGGAGGGAGGAGGGAGGGAGCAGGGAGGGGAGGAAGGAGGAGGGAGGAGGGAGGGAAGAGGGAAGGAGGAGGGAGGGAGGTAGGAGAGAGGAGGGAGGGAGGGAGGGAGGAGGGAGGGAGCAGGGAGGAGGGAGGGAGGAGGGAAGGAGGAGGGAGGGAAGGAGGGAGGGGGGAGGGAAGGAGGGAGGGAAGGAGGGAGGGAGGAGGGAAGGAGGAGGGAGGACGGAGGGAGGACGGAGGGAGGAGGGAGGGAGGAGGGAGGGAGGAGGGAGGGAAGAGGGAAGGGGAGGGAGGAGGGAGGGAGGAGGGAGGGAGGAGGGAGGGAAGAGGGAAGGGGAGGGAGGAGGGAGGGAGGAGGGAGGGAGGAGGGAAGGAAGGAGAGAGGAGGGAGGGAGGTAGGAGAGAGGAGGGAGGGGAGGAGGGAAGGAGCAGGGAGGAAGGGGGGAGGGAAGGGGAGAGGGAAGGAGGGAGGGAGGAAGGAAGGAAGGAGAGAAGAGGGAGGGAGGGGAGGAAGGAGGGAGGGAGGAGGGAGGGAAGGGGAGGGAGGAGGGAGGGAGGAGGGAAGGAAGGAGAGAGGAGGGAGGGAGGGGGAGGAGGAGAGAGGAGGGAGGGAGGGAGGAGAGAGGAGGGAGGGGAGGAGGGAAGGAGCAGGGAGGGAAGGGGGGGAGGGAAGGGGAGAGGGAAGGAGGGAGGGAGGAGGGAGGGAAAGAGGGAAGGAGGAGGGAGGAGGGAAGGAAGAGGGAGGAGGGAGGGAAGAGGGAAGGAGAAAGGCACCCCTTAAGTTGTCGGTTTTTTCTTGTTTGTTTTTCTCTTGGTGGCTCCTTGCGGGGACATTCGTTGTCAGTCGTCGCCTGCCGCTCTGGGGGCTCACGGAGCCCCTTAGGGAACCCCTCCGGCCCCCCACCCGCCGGCTCCTGCACCTCCCGCAAGCCCCGGCTCCCCAGGCTCCCCTCCGGTGCCCAGCAGCCCGCCCTGCGAGGGAGGCGACGTGAGCGGGCGCAGGTGGCCCAAAGGGGAAGAAGGTCGCCCAGACGAGGCACGTGGGTCTCCGGGAAGCGAATCTGTGTGAGACTCTGGGGACAGACGGGCGTCCCGGGGACCCCCCCCCCCGGGGGCTGGGGCCTGGAGGCCCTGGGAGAAGGTGCGGAAGGTGGGGGGACGCCCGAGCCTCAGCCTCGCCGCGCACGGGAGGAAGGAGAGCCGGCGTCGGGGGCGGGGCGCGCGCGGCTGCCAAGCAGCAGCCGGGCCGGTCGAAGTCACTCGAGGTCAGAAATGCCCAAGCAGGAAATGAGGTGCAACTTGTAAGAGACATCCAAGGAAATGGCGAAACGTTCTCCTAACGCGTCCTGGAGAAGGGAGGGATGGGGAGGACGTGGCCCTTCCCTGGGGGGGGGATGGCCTCACGGGATGGAACGGCGCCGAGCCGGGCACCCGACCTGCGCGGCGGCGGCGAGCGCCTCCCCGCAGCCAGGAGCCCTCGCGATGCGCGGGCCGCCCGGCTGCCCGAGCCACCTCCGCCCGCGACTCCAGGGCGGGGGCGCTTCACGGCTGGGGGCGCGCACTTGCCGGCCACCCGCAGCGCGGGGCCGGCGCTGCCACAGACCCGGTAGCTGAACGCACGCCCCTTCCTGGAAGGAAGCACCGGCTGGTCTTGTGCGCCAAGAGCACTGTGGTGCCCAGACGCGTCCGGGAGCCCTCGCCCAGCCCCCTCCGTGGAGAGAGAGGGGCAGCGCCCGTCCAGCCCGGGGCGGGGGAGGCGGGGGGGGGGGGAGCAGAGCCGCCACAGAGGGAGTCCAGAGCCAGGAGGTACCCCTACCTCTCCCCCCACCCCTCCCGACATGCCGGTGGCGGCCCATCTCCGTGGCCGCCTGAGGCTGGCCGGGCCCTGTGGACTGTGACCCAGGTGAGCCTGCGCTGCTGTCCCCTCTGGGTGCACTCCAGGTGGGAACAGGGCCCCTGTAGCAACCCTTGGCCCCTTTCTGCCTACCCTGGCCGTGGCTTCCGCCTTCCAAGGGAAGAGATTTGCGGCCGCCACAGATATTTAATGGATCATCCGGGGAGATACGAGGCTGCGTCAGGTTAAGGGGAGGAATCGGTGCTCAAAGCCCCCCCCTCCCCCCAGGCCTGGGCTCCGACAAGTGTGTGTTTTGGAAAAAGCTTGCCCCACCTCCCCTTTGCTCGGGGTTCCACGCAGGTGACCAGGGGCTACAAGCAGATCGTCTTCCTTGTCCGGGGGAGTTGATGGCGGGCGCACACAAGCAGCGGGAGGCAGGAGCTGTGAAGTCAGGTTCCCCAGCGTGGAGCCCTCAGCCCCATCTCTGAAAGCGGAGGTGGCCAGGAGGCGCGGGGGGCGGGGGCCTGGCCCCCAGGACACGGCTGCCGGGTGTGGCAGGCCCTGGGAGAGTGTCAGTCCCTGCGTTTAAGGGTTGGTAGGTCCCCGACCCGGCTGGGCCTCGTTTGGCGAAGTGGGGCTGAGAACGGAAGCCCGGCAGGAGTCGGGGGAGCAGCGAGGAGCCTGGCGCGCCCCAGAAGGTGCTTTCCTGGGCGCCGACGCTACGAACAGACTGCGGGGGTTCAAAAGGTCAAGGATTTGGTTCCAAGGCAGCCAGAGCAGCACCCTGAGCCGGGGCGGGCCAGCAGCCGTCTGGCGGGTGCGCGGATGCCCGGGAGCCCTGCAGGAGGGGACCGGGCGGGAGGGTGCTGGCCACCTGAGGGGCCGGCGGCCCTGGGACGCAGGTCTCTACGGAGGGGCCGGAGGGAGCGCAGCGGGGCCGGGCTGACGGCGGACGCGGAGCGGCAGGCGGAGCCTCCCCCTCCGGCCGCGGCCGCTCGGCTCGCGGGGTCCGCGGGGAGGGGCGGGAAGGCAGCTGGACGCGGCGACGATTTATGGGCCTTTCAGGCGAGCAGGTGCCTCCTCAGGCCGCCCATTGTCTCGCCGGCCTCACAATGGGGCCGCGGCAGCCGCAGAGCCGGCCCCCGCCGCGGCCCGAGCCCTGCACGGGCGCGATGGTACCCGGCGCCGCGGGCCGGCGGTCCGTGCGCCGTCGGTGCGTCCGTCCGCGCGTCCGCCGCGCGCCTGGCGTTGGGAGCCCGGCCCGTGCGCCCCGGCGGCGGCGTCTGTGCGGGCGCACGACCCGCCTGCCGGGCCCGCCGGGACCCCGCGCGCCGACGGTGCGCCCTTGGCCGTGGCGCCCGCTCCTCCTGCGCCGTCGGGCACCCGGCTCGCCTGGCTGGCACGGCCCGCGCCGCCGCGTCCCGGGCGCACACACAGGGGCCCATTCTTCCCGGCTCCGCGCAACCATATGGCAAATCCGCGTCGACACAGCAGCACCCGCTCATTCAGGCGCAGAATGTCCCGCAACAGGGAACAATCACAACTCTGTTCGCGTCTATTATGGATGCGAACGGGCGAGAAAAAAAAAAATCATTTAACTCCAAGAGATAGCCAGCTAATTACCAACCATATGTGAGCCCGGATTCAAAGCGATGCCGAGGAGTTCATTCTGAATCGGGGCGACTTTATTAGGTACAGAAGACAGATGTCCGGACAGCACACGCATCACAGAAAATCGTGTCAGGGAGTTCTTGAAATGTCCGGGAGAGCTCTTTAAATATTAAAGACCCAGCCTTGCTGATGGGCTGGGCCGGGGTCCTCTGGGAGCCCTGGGCCCGGGAACGGGACTTAGCAGCAGCTACTGTGGCAGACGCTGGCCCCGCCGGCCCGGGGAGGGGTCTGTCCTCCTCTGCCCCCTCCGCTTCGTGTCTGAGGCCTGGTCTCAGGTGCTCCGGGGGGCCCAGGGGAGTGCAAAGGGACTGAACTTACCGCGACGGCCCATCCTTTTTGGACGGTACCTGCAAGGGCCAAGGGCTGGCTCTGTGGGGACGCGAGCTCCCCCCCCCCCCCCCCCCCCCCAGAGAACTAGAAGGAAGCTGAGCTTGGGGCGTCTGGTCACCCCAGCCCAGCCAGAGCCTGGAGGACACGGTAGGTCTTCCCCTGGAGATTACTGAGCAAGTGAATGAATGAATCAATGAGCCCGTGGCAGCCAAGACAGCCATGAAAATCCCTTGGGGAGGGGTGGGCGTGGGGACAATCCCGGAGGAAAAACCTCCTGATTTCTTCACCAAGAAAATAGCCTGTGGTCATGAGCCTTGTCCTTTGAGGAAGGAAAAGAGAAAGGGCATTTGAGAGAGAGAGGGAGAGAGAGGGAGAAATCTTTCTCTGTTTTCCATGCAATGCAATTATGTTCCAGCTTTTCCTCCTTGTTATTCTTTTAAGCCAAATGTCTGAATGAAAGGATTATTCCCCCGCCCCCCCAGGGCCGTGGGGGCCACTGCTGGCTAGATTAACCGCCCCCATGGCTTCCGCATTTCTTCTATGAAAGTAAGTGAGGTCAGCTGCCATTCAATGTTGCAGCATATATATTTGAAAATTTAAATATTTGAATCAAAGGAAAAAGGGGGATTTGCATTTCTACCCAATGCGACAAGCCCGTTCTGCGCACCCCGGACAATGGAAACGTTTCAATCGGAATGAATTGTCTCCTCGCAGGAGGATTCTGGATAAAGGCAGCTACTGCTTTTCCCTTTGTTTCTTCTGCTTTTGTTTTGTGTTGTGTTTTTCTTTCCTCTTACCCACTCCAGTCCAGGGGGCTGTTTTCTGAAACTTGGTGGCTGACTTTGGTTTCGAGGACATAAAGAAGCATGGAAAACTCCCAAGAAACGTGCACATCAGAGGCCTCGCTGGCACAAAAGCAAAATTTAATTGAACATGTGTGGGTGGAAAGAGAGATATGGGGGGCTCCCAGGACCGCTCCGATGCGCTAATCAGCTGACTCCAGCTGGACTGGACGCGGCGGTTAATGAGCCCCCGGCGAGCTGGAGGGAGGGCGCCGTCGTGCGTCCTCCAGCCGGGCCCTGGTTCTCTGGGGCGCCAAACCTCCCAGCCGGCCGGCCAGACCCCAATTCCCACTGTCCCCAGTTAGCGGTAGGGGCCCACGGCCGTCGGCTCTGCACATGGCTTTTTTTTTTTTGTCTTGGCCTTGGAAGATGGCATTCTGGGGGGACTCCCCCCGTTTCCTGATGCGTCCCTGGGTGTTGAGACGGTGCTTCTGAAGTGAAGCAGCCCGAGACGCGGCGTAAGGCCCTGAATCAGGAAAGGTGCGGAAGCGGGGTGGGGGTGGGGGTTTCTGCGGGAGGCCCGGGGTGTGGTCTCCTTGTCCTCCCTACCCTGGCCGCATGGGTCGGACTGGTGTCGTCCCCTCTGCCCGGCTGGGGCTCGGTGGACGCTGGATCGATTCGTGTCGCTGCTACGACGAAGTCCCACACGCCAGGTGGCTTACAGAGCAGACCGGAGGCCGGAGGCCGGAGCCCGAGCGAGGTCCAGGCGTGGGCGGGGCCGGGGCCTCCCGAGACCTCTCGCCTGCGTGCGGACGGCCGTCCTCCCTCTGTGTCCTCACCGGTCGCCCCTCTGTGCGTGTCTGTGTCCTGATCCCCGCTTCTTACAAGGACCCCGGTCACACGGGATGAGGGCCCACCCGGTGACCACATTTTAACCTAATTTGCTCTTTAAAGGCCCTCTCTCTAAATGAGGTCACATCCTGAGACATGGCTGGTAGGACCCCAACACAGAGCTCTGGGGGGACACCTCCCGTGTGTAACACTCGGCCTCCACGTTGGGCCTCCTGCCCCGACCGGGGGCGCCCAGCGGTGAGCTGCTCTGTCCGGCGGCCTGCTTCCGTCCGAGAGCTGGGGCGGGGGTTGGCCTGGTGACTGGGGCTCGGGACTAATGCGGGCTCCAAGTAGTCCTGCATTTCAGAGAGGCCTCGAGTGGCATCTGGGGGCCGCCCCTCCTCTCAGGTCCCTCCCCCCTGCCCTGGACGGGATATTCTCCTTGCAGGTGCCGTCTCACCACCCCCATGCCCCCATGCCCCCGCGCACGCTGAGAATTGGGGCCCAAGGCTCCTTTGGAACCCGGGCCTGGCCCCCTGCGCGGCCACCCTGCCAGGCCCGTACCCGGGCAGTCGGCCCTCCTCGCTTCCAGCTCTTGTGCACGGCTCTGCTCTCCTCTCCTTTTTCCGTTACCACACTCCTGCTTTTTCTTCTCTTTCCCAACCCCACCTCTGCCATCCCTAAATCCAAATAAAAGCCCAGCAGGGCCAGAGCTCACAGCTCTGCAAGATGACCTGGTCCTGTGGCCCCGGTCAGCCTCCCTTCCCTCCCTGCCCCCGCCGCTTTGTTGCTCTGTGTTGCTGTGTGACCCGGGCGGGTGTTTTGGACCTCTCTGAGCCTTGGCCAGTCTGCTTCATGGCAAGCAAAATGCCGGCCTGTCTCACAGGCCGAGGGACGAGGAGCTAATGAAAATGGCTGAAAAAACACTCCAGGCATTTAAAAAATGTCACGTAATTGCAAAATAGTCCTGACAACAATATACTTTGGAATTTTGCTGGAACCGAGGGCAGGCCCGAGTGGGATGTGGCACATAGTGGGCCTGCCCTGGCGTCTGTCCAAGGGGCTTTACTTACTGAGGCGCCCCCAGGACTCAGGTGGTCCTGCCGCCAGACCCCCGTGCAGGGCTGGGGCTCCCCCACTGGTGGGGCCAGCCCGCAGCCTGGTGCTTTTTACTTTTTCAGTTTCCAAAATGAAAATAGCTTTGTGTTTTCCCTGATTGTAGAAATACACGTTCATTGTAAAACAACAACAGCCACAACAAAAACCCCAATATGGAAACAATACAGACGTATATAAAAGAGTAAAATTTCCTTCAGACAGATTCTCCCACCTGAAGAGAACCGTGGAGGAGACAGTTTGGGGCTTGACCCAAGTTTGGGACCCCCATTCACTCTTTAGGTCCCACGTATGTATTTTAGTACATATTTTAAAGCTTTAGAGTGAATATAGGTGGGCACCCGTATTTTATTCTGGTTTCAAAATATGAACCATGATGAGAGGTTACAGAGACCCATAATATGACTGGGGGAAGCAGAGGGGCAGATGAACTTTCCGGAGAAGGGCTTCCTTGCGGCTGGTGACTGTACAAGACTGGCTTACGTCTCAGCAAGTGAGGAGAGGGCTGGATGCGTCCAGGTTCCGGGTTTGGGGGGACGCTGCTGTTGCACACTGCAACAGGAACTGGGAACGGGAGGACCCAGAGCGCAGACTGAGCGAGCAAAGGCCGTGGGTCCCAGTGGCTGGTGAGCCGGGCAGGCTGCAGGTCCCAGGACACTGCCGGGGTGGGGGGCTCAGCCGGCCAGGCTCTTGCTGGATCCCAGGGTGGGGGGCTCAGCCGGCCAGGCTCTTGCTGGATCCCAGGGTGGGGGGCTCAGCCGGCCAGGCTCTTGGCTGGATCCCAGGGTGGGGGGCTCAGCCGGCCAGGCTCTTGGCTGGATCCCAGGGTGGGGGGCTCAGCCGGCCAGGCTCTTGCTGGATCCCAGGAGCAAGATGGAAGTCTCTGGTTAATGACGGGACTACAGGGGGTTAGGACGAAACCATGTTTGTCTGGAAGGGTTATTAAAATCCTGTTTGAACTGTTTCCTGGAAAGAAAATAGAGGGGAAGTCTGAGGAGGGCAGCTGTTATTTCCACACTGATAGGAAACGGTTTCCATCTCATGACCATGGAAACTTCCACGGTGCATCCTGGCTGTGCGTTTCCCACGGCCCGCCCCCTGCCCACGGCTCATCATTGGGTTGGCACAGATCCTTGGCCGTCAGGACAGATATCAAGGGGCAGGGGGCGAGCCCTCTGGCCCCAGCCTGTCAGCAGGAGACCTTGTGACGTCCCCCAGAGGGCCAGACCCTGTGCAGGTGAAGGTGGGGGGCTCCCCTGAGGAGCCAGGTGAGGAAGCCGCCTGGGGACTGTTTGGGAAGAGGGGCCCCTGAGGAGCCCGAGGCATCTGGGAGGGAGTGCAAGTGGATCAGGGCTGGGGGGAAGGGACTCCAGGCAGGGGCCTCAGCGGGGGGGGGGGGGTGCTCTAGGAATGGGCTGGTGGCAGCTGGACCAGCTCACCGTGCTGGCCGGCTGCGGGCCCGGCCGACAGAGCGTCCCTTTGCCTGAACAGGTTACAAAAACCCAACAGCAAAGCTGAGGAACAAACGGGAGTCGTTTCTCTCTGATGGTGGCTCTGGCCTGAGTGATGCGTCGGGAGCACTGGCTGGTCCAGAAGCCGGTCCGCTGTGTTTCACGGCTGCCGGTGGGGCAAACCCATCACCCGCCGAAGCACAGGCTTTTTCTGGTTGTGGTTAAAATACTGGAAGGTCGCACAGGGACCTGCCCCATCATTCTGTCATTCATTCATTCTCTCACTCGCCGGTTCATTCTGTCCACTCTCCCAAGCCCCAGAGTCCCGCTGGGCTCTGTGTAGTCAGGCCAGAGCTGGCTCTGGGCACAGAAGTGCCCGGTGTGGGGAGCTGGGCATCCAAGGGGTCTCCGGCCTGCACACGGGGGTGGAGACAGTGCAGGAGGCCAGGCTGACCCCCAGCGGGTGTGTGGGGCCATGGCCTGCCCCGATCTTGGGTCCTGCCGGCCCTTTTCTGGCTTGAAACCCAGGGAGGGGCGCCCGTGGCTTTCCGGTTGCTTGAAGCGGGCCTGGGAGCCGTGGCTGCAGCGAAGAGTCCCCGTGTCTGCCCGGACTTCCCAGGCCGGCCCCAAGTGCCCCCTGGGGGCTAGGGCCCTGGGGAGGGCCGGCCCTCCCGCGGGCAGGGGTCCCGCTGCCACCCCGCCGGCCCCTCCCCCGCCCCCGCAGCCCCCACCGCCCCCGCGCGTCTGTTTGGAGAAGAAAGCGGACCAATTTGTTTTCATTCAGAATCACTTAAGATCCCATTTTGGAGAAATGAAAAGGGAAAAAGCGCGCTCCCCGCGCCCGGCCCGCTGGGTGCCCGCTCGTGCCCGGCTGCGCGCTGGGGGGGGGGGGGGGCGCCCCTCCCCCTCTTCCTCGGGCCCCCTCCCCCTCCTGCCTCCCCCCCTCTCCCGCACCCGGGCCGCGGCTCCCGGCCCCAGGGCAGCCGGCCTGCAGGCCCCCGGCGGCCAGGCCGCGCTCATCTGCATGGAGCGCACACTCGCGGCCCATCTGCAAAGGCGCAATTAAACGCGGGGGGCGGGGGGCGCCCGAAATTAGCATTTCCGCGGCCATCTGGCGCGAGGAGCGGGCGCGGCCGGACAAAGGGCGCCGGGCGAGGGGAGAGGCGAGTGTGCCGCGGCATTGACCTGCAAATGAGGCTTTGTCAACGCATTAAAGCTGGCCGGACCCCCGACCCCGCTCCCGCCCCCGCCGCCCGGCCCGCGCGGCCCCTCGCGGCCCAGGCCTCGGCCTGGCACCAGGAGGCTTGGGGCGGCCTGGGCCGCTCTGGGTCTGCGCGGGAGGCAGGCTGGGCGCCCCGGAGCCCCCCTGTCCGGGCCGGGCCCTACCGCCACGAGCCCGGGAGACCCCGCGCTTGCCCCCCATAATTGCCCCTCTGGGCCTTTTATTGCTCTGCCTACCTACCGCCCGGGTAGGGTTTTCTGGGAATTCTGCTAGATCCTTTCTAGAATCCCGGCTGGCGGGCTGGGTGGGCGTGGATGGTGGGGGCCAGGTTGGGAAGTTCTACATTGCAGAGATACTGAAAGCTGGCCTAGTGGCCACCTGGGCAAGTTTTTGGAATTTTCCCCATGGTATTTAACGCCTGGAATATTTTTTTTTAATGTTTATTTGGGGGGGGGGAGGGGCAGAGGGGGAGAGAGAGAGAGAGAGAGAGAGAGAGAGAGAATCCCAAGCAGGCTCCATGCACGGCATGGAGACTGACGCGGGTCTCGATCCCTCCACAGCAAGATCATGACTTAAGCTAGTGTCGAGACTTGGATGCTTAGGGGACCGAGCCACCCAGGCGCCCCAGTGCCCCGAATCTCTGATAACCGTGACTTACAGATGCTTTACAGGCCTTAAAAGTCAGGGGCCACCTTTGGCAATGACTCGTTGCTTTCGAAATTGGGGATCTGGGGTCCAGAGGCCAGCCACTGCTCATAATCTTTCTTTCCTTGCCCCGACCAAACCCTCAGGAACTCAGAAATGTGTGAGAGGGTGCCTGAGGGCCATGGGCAGAGAGACGAGGTGGGTGCCCCGTGGCCCGAGGGAGCCTGCAGAGAGGCCCGGCTCACCTGGTGCCCCTCGAGGTCTCTTGTGCTTTAGACAGCATTGCTCAGACTCTGGTACCCCCAGAGGCCTACGGCTGGTATGAGGCACAGAGGACACTGCGTGGCTGTCTCTGGGCCTCAGTTTCCCCAGGCGGGCCAGCAGAATTCTTGGCGATCCTGTTCAGGGTGTTGTCCATCTGGGACTACTGTCCTTCTTCCCCATCGGCACCTGCTCCCAGCGTGTGGAGGGGGCCCCTGGCCCAGCCTGAGGGTAGTGGGGAGGCATCCTGAAGGAGGCAGGTCTGGGGCCGAGGGAGGGGGGAGAGGGGCGCTTGTCCATCCTGGGGTCAGCTGGGCGGGGCTCGGGCCTAGGATCCTGGTCGGGGTGTATGAGGAAGACGCTGGGAAGGGCTGGGTCCTAACGCTGTGAGTACTAGGCGGCATCATGATTTTGGGGGACCCTCACGTATCTCCCTTTAGCAGTGGCCGGAATGTCCTTAACCCCAGGGTCAGATCCGGTCTCCTTCAGACCTTTCTGCTGGGGCACCAGCGCCAGCTTAAAAGCAAGCTTTAAGTCGAGCGGCCAGCGACACTCCAGAGGAAATTAGTCTGCCAACACCTTTTCTTGGAAACTGGGGTCCAGGGACCAGTGTTGGAACACTGAGTCTCTCAGACGGGGGCAGGCAGACTGGGAGGGTGTGGGTGTGCAGGGGCATCCCGCGTCGTACATCCCGCTGCCAGGCGGCAGGAGTGGGGGCTCTGGCTGACATCCGCCCCGGGGACCAGGGGTTCTCCCATCTGCGATGTGACTGAGTGACCCTCGTCCTGGTCTGTGGGCCACACAGGTTGGGGGGGGGGCACAGGTCCCTGGGAGGGTGGGCACGTGAGACTGGGTGGGGCATTTCTACACCCGGGTCTTGCATTTTTGCCGTGTAAATGGGCTAGGGTAACCCCTTCCTGCCCTCATCACGAGGGTGCCGGGAGGTACGATGCCTGGGACGTGGTAGCACCCGGCATTCAGATCTTCTTCGGAAGCTAGAACAAGGCTCATCGGACAAGGTGCGAGGTGCCCCACAAAGCAAAGTCAAGTCAGTCATGATGATGGTGAGGACGGGGCCCCGTCTGTGCTGGGTCTGTGCCTGGGGCCTGGTGCACAGTGCCTTGTTCCCCCAAATCTCTGGGGGCGTGTCCATGGAGGATGGGGTACAGAGAATTTAAGAAACCCACTCTCCCGATGCTGCCTTCAAAATTCTCCGGATGTGGGAGGTGGGTAGGGGGGGGTTTGGGGCTGGGGAGGCATGTGGGGTGGAACCCTAGGGGCTCCGGGTGTGGTTCCTAATGGGCGTCTTCCATTCTCCAAGGTCAGGTCCGAGCCATCAGCAAACACTGGAGCCTGGCACCCAACGTTGTGAATGGCCACGTTCCCTGTTCTTGTCCTCAGGAGCTCCCGGGCCCAGCTGAGCTGGCCTCCTGCGAATTGGAAGTTTCTAGACAAATGCCCGAGGACCCTCTCGGTTATGTCATGCAACCCCCCGCCCCCACCCCCCAGAACTCACTGAGGGGGCGCTGCTGTCTGTAGGGGACACAGAAGCAGTGCTCACCGAGAGCTATGAGGGGAAGCCCGGGCCACGTTTGGTTGGCCCTTCAGAAAGGCTTCATGGAGGAGGGGCCCCAGACCCTGGGCTGTGTCGAGTGAGTAGGAGTTTGGTAAATGGAGAAGGGGAGGAGGGGCCGATCCGGAGGGTAGTGGAGGTGGTGGTGGCCACACGGGGGGCACGTGGGAGCAGCTGGGACAGCGGTGCATAGATGGGGGGGGGGGAGAATGGGGCTCCTCCTGCCCCGGGTTTCCAGTCTCTGCTTCCTGCAGTGGGTTGAGCCGATATTCATGCCTCTAGCTACAGGACGCTCTTTTCAGCGTGACCAGCCGGGCAGAAGAGCTGAGAGGCAACTCGTGGCCCTGCGTCCGGAGAGCGGGACTGTCTCTGGGCCGAGCCCTGGCCGGGACTGGATGCCGGAGCGGGAACCCGGGCGGCCTGGGGGGCGTGCTGGAACCCGGGTCCTCGCCGTGGAACCTGAGTGCCCCCAGCGGCTGTGCGGCCCGGCCGCCCGGGAGGGCAGGACGCACGGGTACAGCTCCGTTTCCCTGCTCGCTCGGTCCCTCGCTTCCTTCCTGGCCCACACGCGGCCGACGGGACAGAAGACAGAGCTGCCGGAGACCCTTACTGGAAGAGAGACGACCTCCTTCTGCTTGGGGGTCAGCCGGGCCGGGGCCGGCGCCTGCGAGGTCGCAGGCCGCACCCATACGCAGGGGCCAGGGCTGAGGGTGGGGAGAAGGCGGTAAGAGACAGACCCCAAGTCACGCTGGGCCTGTCCCGCAGCAGAGGGAGGGCAGGGGCGAGCGCCTTCTCTCCTTGACGCAGCTTGTGTGTTGACCTTCTGCCCGGACTGCCCGTCCCCCCGCTGCTGGCCCACGTGTGACGCGGGCACGGGAGTCTGTGTCCAGGGCGGCAGGCCGGGTCCCGCAGACCTTGGCCCTCTCCCGCCCCCCCACCCCACACCGTTCCCTCCAGCGTCTCACCCTCCCGTAGTAGCTGCTCGGGCTGCTCCCCTTTGGGCCGCCGCCTCCTGCCGCTCGTCCACGGGGGACCCCGAGGCAGGGCGAGGGCGGGGGGCGGGTCTGGGGAGTCAGACACACCCCGTGCCACGCAGTCCTCTCCTCACCTGGGCAGAAACCTGGGCAGGCAGGTCACGTGTCCTGGCCTCAGGCTCCTCATCTATAAAATGGGGGCAGGAAGCCTTGCCTGTTGTGTTGGGCCCGGGCAGGAGGCCCGTGTCTTTTAACGGTCAGCGTGGAGGGTCCCCGGGGTCGCTCTGGGCTGCCTGCTCTGTGTGAGGCCCCAGAGGTCTTGCCTGCTCGTCCACCTGCCCTCACACCTACCCTGGGTCCCTGTGTCCCCAGGCGTGGTCCCCTGAGCAGGCAGTCTGAGCAGCACTGGCTCCTGGAGGCCGGGGCCTGGGCGTGGGAGGGCCCAGGCGGGGGTGGCGGCCACCAGGTCGGGCCAGGCGCGCTCGGCACGGGCTGAATGGCGCTCTGTCCTGCCGCCCGCGCCTGTCGTCTGCCGCGGGCATTCGCTTTGCTGGAGCTGCAGGTAGATGCTGTGAGGCCGGGTGACCTTGGAGCCCGGGGCGAGGGCGTCTCGGAGCCAGGCGGGGTTGGGGGGGGGGGCGGTACACAATGAGACCTTTTCCCAGGGGAACAGGGGGAAAGCAATCTGCCCGCGCCCCCGGCCTCGAGGGCTGCTGGCAGGGAGAGGGGCTGCTGGGGTGGTGCTGCCAGGCCTTGGCAGGGCTGGAGGGAGGCTGGGCCAGCCGGGCGCCGGGTAACCGAAGCCGCTCGGACGCACGCGGGGTATTGTGGAGCGTTCTCAGGGCTCCGCCTGCTTCACCTTGAGGCTGGTGGCAGGGGGACGGCCGGGGGGGCTGGAGGAGAGGACTGCTGGCGCGTGCCGGGGGGGGCGGGGGGGGGGGCTGTGACCGGCCACCTGCTGGCCTCTGGCCTCCCCTGGCAGCTGGAGTTCCGCAGGAGGTGAGGGCAGGGCTGGCTCTTTCTTGCTCGCTTCGTGGGAGGCAGGGTGGCGAGGAGGTTCAGGGCTGCCTGGCGGTAATGAGTCAGGACGGGGGTGCCTGCTTCCCCCAACAGGGGGCCCGCGTCCAGAAGTGTCTCCGGCGGACTCACGCATTCATTTGCTCATTCGGCCGTCCCACAGCCACCCACTGCGCGTGCCCACCTGGCCGCCTGCTGGCCCAGCCAGCTGGGTCCGACCCCGACAGGAGGTGCCCTGTGCGTTGCAGCTGCTTCCTGTGAGCCTGCAGCGTCCTTTGGGGGCACCGGGGCTGCCCCGCCCCGCGGGCCGACCAGGAGCTGAGCCAGGACTGCCGGGTGGCGCTCTGGAGAGCGAGTCGGGCTCCCGCGGGCCGGGTGGGTCCGGGCGCCCCCAGTTGTGCCCTTTCGTGGGGGGTGCGGACTGGGTTCGGGCAGGTGCACCATGGAGGCTCCCCGGTGGCCACATGGCCGAGGGGTGGTGACCCGGGGCCCCAGGTACACGTGAGCTTGGACACGGGGGCTGCACCTGCTGCACACCTGCCTGGAGGAGTGTGCCGCCCCGTGGCCTCCTGGCGGGAAGAGGGAGGTGGGGTGATGGCTGAGGGGACTGTCCCTTTCCAGACTGTGGACTCGGGGTATTTGGAGACACGCAGTGACGATGTGTGTGTGTCTTTGCCTTGAGCAGCGGGTCAAAGGGAAAACAGTGGGTTCTGAAAGACGCTGACGGGACCTCCGGGCGCTGTGGGCCTGAGAAGCCGCCACAGAACATTCAGGAAGCACCTACCCTGTGGCCTCGCTCACAGCCGATGCAACTCCGTGGGATGGGACGTGGTCTCGCCCACATGTGACCGATGGGGAAACTGAGGTACGGAGGCCTTGTGCTCCTGGCCCGAGTTCACAGGCTTCAGAAGCTCTGAACCCGTTCCCCCAACACTGGACAGCGGCCTGAGCCTCGGTTTCCCTTTGTGTAAGTGGTGGTTCTCAGTGGCTGTGGTGTCTCTGAGGTCTCTCCCGGGGGTGGTGGGGAGGGAGCCGTGCCCCCACGGACCTGTCCCTGAACGGGGCTGCTTGGGATCGCCCCGAGGCCCGGGGAGCCCAGCCTCGGGTCAGGCGCCGAGGCGTAGGTGGGTCAGGAGCCCACAGGCCCCGCGCGCAGGGCCGGCCAGTCAAGTGGAAGGCCCAAGTTGATTGTTGTGGCCTCCTTTTCCTTTCCAAAGGCCTTTTGACGCAGTCCTGTGGACGGGAGAGGGGATTTGATTAAGACCCTTTGAAATTACTTAATGACATTACCCACCGTCCCGACAACTCCCTTCAGAAAGCCTTTCTCGAACGGCCTCCCGCCCCCCCCCCCCCCCCCCCCCCTTCCAGGACGGCCCTTCTCCCAGGCAATGCTGTGGTCCCCGCTGCCCGCCCAGGCCCCAGCCCATCATCCGCCAGGGCCTCTGCATCACCTCCCCCTCAAGTGCCTGGGGCAGCCCTACCCCGGCCCGGCCTCTCCCAGCACGAGCCTCCTCTCCCTGAGCCCGCGATCCATCTCCGACCTGTCACCCCCATTGTCCTTGGCAGAGGGGCTGTGGCCCCGCCTTCTTGGGAGTGGGCTTAGGGCTCCCCGTGCGCCTGCCCCAGGCCCCTGGGGCCGGTCCTCTGGCCTCAGGGGGTGTCCCGTGAGCAGTCACCTGAGGCTTTTGAGGCCAGTGCTGGCCTTGCCGCGAGGGGCTGCTCCTCCCTGGGCCCCTGCTGGCTTCCTTCGGCCGTTCCAGAAGAACCAGATGGAGAGTCATGAGGCCCTTGCCTAGCATTAGGCCAGGTGCCGCCCCGCAGCTTTCCTGTTCAACGAAAGTGTGCTGCGGACGCTCCTGTCCAGCGATGGTTCCGTGTTACTGCGGTGTCTGAGGGCGCGTTCCCGTGTTCGGGGACACGCGCCTCCCTGAGCTCCGCGGGCTCTGTCGCCGGCGCCTGGTCGTGAGGCTGCTGTGGCTTTTGTGCTGCCTTCTTTTCTGCTTCGCGTCCTGCTGGCCGCTCTGTGGGGCTGGGGCCACCGCGACCAGCTGAAGTCCACGGACGCTGGGTGCCCTGCCCAAGGATGCATGGCGAGACAGTGCGGAGCTAGGATGGGAACAGGAGGATCCCTGGCTCCTAGCTTTAGTTTTTCCTGCATCCCCACTGCTTTCCCTCACATTCCCAGGGGAGGCCATTCTTGCACCGTGTGTGTGTTTAGGGGGTGGTGGGGGAGGGATAAAAGTAAGGAATAACCAAAATGAATTCAGTGGGGGTTGGTCGATTGAATCAGCAGTTAGGCCTGTACCAGTGTCTTCAGGATCTGCGGGGGAGCTTGGGATGTTCTTGCGTGGCAGGAGCAATGGCAGCCTTGTTGGAACCAGTGAGCATGCCTTGATGGACCACCGGCACTTGGCCGTTGGGCGGGTGGTAGTGCTTCCTGGCTTCTTGGCCGACGCGGACCAGCAGAGGAGCTGTGTTCAACCCACGCACAAACTAGGAATTTTCTACATCTTGTCCTCGGATCTGGTCTCTCTGGTCTTTCAGTCTCATCTGAGAAGGTCAGCTCTTGCTTTAGCTGCCCTCCAGCTTCCTAGCCTGGCCACAGACTTCTGTGCCACTGAAGTCCTGTCTCTTCTCTGAGGCTTTTCCGGGGCAGATTCACGCAGACAAGTGCCACGTGGGGCCGGCTGTGCCCTCGGCCTCGGTTTCCCCAGCTGCTCCAGGTGGGGTGGGCCCGTGTGCCCGGAGGCTTCTCTGTTCCAAGTGTCTCCCTCCCCCAGCACGGTCCGTGCTCCCCCCGAGCACCCCGGGTGTGGTGCTCCCTCACGGTGTGTTTTACCGTTTCCTACCCGCTTCCTGGGGCAGCGGGCCGGCGTGATTGATCCAAGCGGCTCTTGTCTCCTGCTTTGATGTTACAAAGATCACACGCTTCCTACAGGCTATAGAGACCAGGGGGAAATTTCGCGGAGCAGGGTAGGGAGGGGGCTGGGGCGGGAGAGGAGGAGGGGGCGGGGGTTTCAGAGTCGTGGGCAGGTGGGGGTCCTGGACACGGAGCCAAGCAACAGGCTCTCAGCTCAGTCTCCACACCCCTGCTCCTGCAACCTGGGTCCCCACGCAGGAAGCAGGAGGAGGCCAGGCTCCCGACAGACACCAGGACGGGCCCTCCTCAGGGTGAGGGGCCACTGCCCAGACACGTGTGAACCTCGGCCTGGGGACAGGTGAGGGGGGGGGTGGGTGTAGCTGTGCCTGCAGGGCGGGCTCGGGGACAGAGGCTCCGAGTGAGAGGAAGGGAGGGTCTGAGCATTCTCTGGTGTCCAGGAGGCCCAACTGGGGCAGTTTCCTCTCTCTCACCTTCTGCCTCACTAAGGTGCCTGGGGTGCTGGGGACTGTTGGAGGGGGTAAGGATGTGGGGAGACCTCAAGCACCCCCACAGCACCCCTGGTGCCTCACAGGGGTGCTGCCGGGAGGGCCAAACGACAGAATCGAGCCCAGGAGGTCATGGAAGGACCCGCTGAGAGAGCAGGATCCTGGGTTCAGAGTGGACCCCTCCCCCTTGCCACACGGCTGGCACCTGAGGAACGGGCAGGGAAGGGTGGTGCCCTGGCCGCAGGGACCTTCGGATGGGGCAGGACAGTGGCCCCTGCTCTGGTGCTAGAGAAGATCCTTTTTCAGGCCGCTGTCTCTGGCCCCCCCTCCCCCGCCACCCCCGTCCCAGGAGCCCCGGCCACATCTGCCTCTAGCCACCCATCCCCCGCCCCAGCTGTCCGGCCACGTCAGTCAAAACACCTGCCTGATCCCCTCCTTCAGGGCACAGGGCGGCGGACTCCCCAGATGGCACGGCCCGGTGGAGCCGTGCCCACGTCCGGGCATGTCTGCAGCCCCCTGGTGCCACCAGCCTCTTTCCAAACCCTCATTGTATCCCTTAATTTAACTGGCACTTCCTGAGTACCCAGCGCCCGGCCATCCTTGTGGTCTCAAAGTCCCAGGAAAGCCTCTTCTCCAGTGGCACGTTGTGGGCACGGCTCCTGACCCCAGCCCGGCGGGGGTGCTGTGCTCGCTGGCGGCTCGGGGCCCGGCACAGGGATAAGTGGGGGCCGGCCTGGCCGGAGACTCGGGGGCTCCAGGGCGGGGGAGGGGGGGGGACGTGCCATGTGGCTCACAGGGCCTCTGGGGCTGGCTTGGGCAGGACGGGAGTGGCCTGGGGCATAGGACGGCTCTCTCTGGCTTCCGCCCGCGGCCTGGGGGGTGAAGCTGGATGCGGGAGGGGCCGAGACATTGCTCCGAGGGGTCACGCGGGCCTGGCAGGAGGGGTGCATCCAGAAGGTCGAGCCCAGCACCCAGGAACCTCCCGGGCGGTCTGTCTGGTGCCTTTATTAAGCACCGACTGTGTGCCAGATGTGGGCCCAGTGCCTACATGTCTTTGCTCCCTCCCCCACACCCTTTTGAGGGGCACCTTCACGGTTCCCATTTCACAGACACTCGGTGGTAGGCCAGCCCCCGCCCCCCCCGCCCCCAGACTGGGCGACCCTCGGGTGGGGCCCGCACGGGCCTCGGAGCCCGGCCCCCGGGGCCGAGCCCAGCGTCTGCGAGGTGCCACCCGCCCGGCTCCAGAGGGCACGCCCGTGGGGGAGGGGGACCCAGCCTGGGGGAGGGGGGGCCCCGGGGAGCGGCCGCCCCCACCCTGTCACCCCAGCAGATGCTCCAGCACCCATCGGACGCTGAGGGGCTCGAGAAGGGAGCCCAATTTGGAGACAAAGGCCGGGGGCTGCGGACGAATATCCGTGGGCATTGTCGGCGGCGAGAGCCAGGCAGCCGCGTGCTCGAGGTCCACAAAGGGGTGGGGGAGGGGCCGCCGGTGGGCCTGGGCTGCACATGCCACCGTTGCCCGGGCGACGGCCCTCTCCCGGAGAGGTCTGCTGGGCCATTGTCCGGGGCACACAGGATGTGTCACACACCAGATGGCCGTGTGCTGTCTAAGTCAGTTATCGGGGGACAGAGTGAAGGAATGCGGCCGGCGCGGCGGGCCGGGGCGCCATCTGTTCCCCCAGACCGCGGGCACCGGGCGGGCATTGAGCGCCCGGCCGGCCGGGCCCAGCCTCCACCGCGGGCTTTAATTAGCTAATTCCATAATTGGGCTTTATTTCAGGTAAATTGCATTTCACACCCGAGAGGGCCGCAATGGCCCGTCCAGGAGTGAAGCACTCAGGCACTTTGTGTTCAGTCGATAATACGGAAAACAAAGCCGGGCTGGGTGCAGGGGCCGTGCCCTGCCCAGATGGGCGGCCCCGCCACAGCACACCGAGGGCCGGGGGGCCGGGGGGCCGGGGTGCCGGGGCCGGGGGGCCTGGGGCGCCGCGGAGGGCCCTGCTCTCCAGCCGGCCGCTTCCTGGGGTTTCCACAAATGTTTACCCAACAAGGAAACAACAGCTTTTGCCTTTCCAGTAATTGTTGTTCCCGCCCCTCCCCCGGTGGGTGCAGGGGTGGTGGGGGGGGGGGGAGGCCACGGGCCCTGCGCCGCCCCTCCTGTCCTCCCCCGCCCTGGCCCGCGCTGGTCAGGCCAGATGCCGAGTCCCCACAGTGGGAGCCCCCCAGGGGGCAGCGGCCCATTGGGACGCAGCAAGGCGGGGACCCGGGGCCCTCCCTTCCCACAGGGGCCCGAGCTTCCCCTCCATCGGAAACCTGGGCCGCCTGTCCCGACGCTGGCCTCCAGCGGCTTCCAGAGACCCGACTCTCAGCCGCCCCCAGCCCTGCTGGCCTGGGAACGTGGGTGGGCACTGGAAGGAGAACAGGAGGGCACAGGCGTCCCAGACGATGGACGAACAGGTGTGTGCAGCGGACTCACCCCCCACCCCGGCCGAGGGTGACTGCTTGGGGGGCCACGCAGAGTGCCGTGGGCGCCCCTGGGGTGGGGTGAGGGCGGGCTGGGGCTCCCCTGGCACGTGCCCCCAGCCTGCTTGACTCTGGACAGGCCCGAGGGAGCCCCTTGTTACTGATGGGGAAGTCAAGGCCTAGAGGGGGGGTAGGCATGTCTGTGCAGGGGCCCTGCACCCCGCCCCCTGCCGTGGGGATCCAGTCTCTGCTCCTTGACCTCCTTAAAGGGAGGGTGGGCCCGGACGTGCCCACTGCCGTGGTGCAGCTCGGCCCAGGGTCGGTCTGCCTGCGGGGGGGGGGGGACAGACGAGTGTTCCCCTGGGTGGCTCTGCCCCCCTCACCCCCGCATCCACAGCTCCGACCAGGCCTGGATTGAGTGTTGGGTCCTACCAAGGTGCCTGCCTTCCCCAGGGGCTCAGGGGCTGCTGGGAGACAGGCTGTGACCACATCTTGGCCACGCCAGGCGCCCACAACAGCCCCAGTCAGGAGCCATGCCAACCAAGGCTGCAGCCTTTGACGGGATCCACAGCCTCTGCGAGCTCTCTCAACACTGGCCCCCTCCTCTGTGACACAGACCGTGAGTTCCTATTTAGCAGCCACCTGGGCACCTACCTGTAAGGGGACTGGGGGGATCCTGTCCACCGGGCAGGAGGCAAAGACAGCTGGACCGGGAGGTGGGGTGGCCCAGGTAGGCGCACAGGGGAGGGCTGGGCGCTGTCCTGTCCACACCAAGCCTTGTGGCCCAAGAAATGACAGCTGGTGTGTGGGCCGTGGGCCTGGAGGACACGGTCCCTGAGCTCCAACCCTGTGCGTGTCTGAGGACAATGACCTCACCCATCACCCCTGTCCCTTGGAGGAGTCACAAGGCCTGGAGGGGCTGCTTCCCTTGAGGGGCTTCCAGAGAGAGCAGGAGGGGGCTGTGAGCTGGGCCCCGGACCGAAGAAGCGATTTCAATACAAGGAGGTGAGGGTGGGAAGAACATTCCAGCAAAGGTGCCAACAGCAAAGGGGCAAGGCCTGGATGGCAGGCCATGTTTCCTTCCCTCTGCTCAGCTCGTGTGGACAAAGCTGACCTCGGTGCTGGCTATGGGGACGGGGCAGTAATGGCCTGGGCTCAAGGTGCCTGTGGGTCACTGGGAGGGACCCTCCTGCCAGCGGGCTGGCTCCGGGCCTCTTCTCCTTCCCTGGGGCAGGGCAGACGGGCCCAGGGTGCTCCCCAGGAGGACAGGTGTGTTCCAAGGATGGGTCGCTCCCTCAGGAATCCAGGCGAGCGCAGGGCCCAGACAGATTTCGTGACTCCACGTTTATTAGGAAAAGCGTCACAATTAAGAGTCAAAATCATACTGTGAAACTCATTAAAACACAGATTCCAAATCACCTTAAATTATTCTGATTTCTGTGAGACGTGACGCCCGGGAGGAGCCCCTGTCCCATGCTCGGACCGTGACAGCCTCACGCAACTCCTCGCCCAGCAGCCGGCCAGGGGACACGACGGTTCTGTGCCTCTTTCCAGCTGATCGGACCTGGCGGGGAGCTGAGGCGGGGGCCGCACGCGGGGCAGGGAGTGAGCGGGAGAAGCTGCCAGTCCAAAGTGGGGGACATTCCACCCCCGGGGGAGCACTCTGGGGACCGCGGTGGGCTGGTCCCTCCTGCCGGAAGCCGTGGCCCAGGCCTGGGGCCTGCTGAGCGGGGCTCCGGGGCCTCCGTCATGGGCGTCCTTGAGTTGGCATGGGCTGGGCCTGCCCTGCCCTGCCTGCCTTCTCCAGGGGTCCTGGGTTCGAGTCTGAGGGTGTGGTACCCCCAGACCCTGTCCAGGCTGCCCCTCTGTCTCCTCTCAGGAAGCCCCCTAGGGCCTACCAGGGTGGGCCTGCACTCCCTGTGCTGTCTCTTGGCCGTTCGTGGGATGGACCCAGTGCCTCGGGTGTCCAGCCTGAGCCCTGCCACTGTGTCCCAACTGCCACACGAGTGATGTGGGGTCCACGGTATGGTCTCAGAGCCGAGAGGGGCCCCCGAACCCAGCCAAGTTCTAGTACCCGCTGGCTGGGGAGAGGCGGCCTCAGGGACCCTTTAAGAGCAGGCTCTCGGGGCAGCGTGGCTCACGGCGGGGGTCTGGGGCCTGCGAGGGAGGGGCCGGTGACCCAGGGGGCCGCTGCTGGGTGGGAGGTGGGCCCGGCCGCCCGGGGCTCCTCCGGGCCTTCCCTCGAAGGCCTGGGGCCCCGAGCCCCCATCAGGACCCCTCCTCGGGGCCCCTGCGGGGCACAGTCAGCTGCTCGTAGGTGGGCAGGGCGTTGCCCGGCAGGAAGAGCTCAGGGTTGGTGGGGCCGCAGGGCTGCACCTGAGCCCCGCCGCCGCTGGGGGGGCGGCTCCCCGGGGGGCCGCCGTGGTGCAGGGACAGCAGCTGCTGAAGCATGTCCGTGATGAGCACCAGCCTCTGGTCCAGCTGCGCCACCTGTGGAGACGGGAGCAGAGGTGAGGCCGGTGGGGGCAGCCCAGGTGTGCACGTGGCCTCGGGGCCCCGGGCTCCGAGAAGCCCGGGGGCGGGAGGTGCCTTCGTGCAAATGCGCCCGGCCCCGGTCATGCCCGTGTGCGCGCGGAACGAGCCCACGTGTGTCCGGGGCCCCCTCCCCCCCCCCGCCCCCGCGCGTGTGTCTGCACTTGTGCAAGAGGCCCCTCCCGCCCCTTCTCCCGAAAGTGGAGCCCTGGGAGGGGTTTGAGGGTCACGGGGTGGGGTCCGCCCTCCGCCTGACCCCTCTGCCCCCCTACCGACGGCACCACCGTCTTCCCGCTGAGCCAGAAGATCAGGACCCCGTGTGCACCGACCCCCCCAGGGGTCAGGCCAGGGTCCCCGGCGCTCTTTCTGGCCACGTGGCCCGACGCTCTGTTTCAGTAGTCTGTTCTGCTCTGGGCACTGGGGCTGCCCCTGGTGGACAAGACAGGGCCACCCCATGAAACCGGAAGCGAATGCGGGCGCAGCACGGCCCGGGGCCAGCGAGCGCTTCCCCGGCAGGGGCTGCTGGGTAGCCAGCCAGGAGTGCAGGGTCGGGGGCCAGGCTGGGGCGGCGCAGGGAGTCCCGGTGGGCCCTGGGTTGGGTCCTGCCCGCAGGGAGTAGGCCAGGAGGCGTGCCGAGCCGGTGAGCCGTGGGCCCGTGGGGTCCGGGTGTGGGCCAGGGTCTGGGGTCACGGTGCCCTTGAGGGTGATTCCTTCCCGGTGCTCCATCAGAGAAGAAATCAGGCCTTCCTTCCGCTGCCTGGGGTACCGGGAGCACCGAGAGCACCGGGAGCACCGGGAGCGGTGGGGACGGGAGAGGAGGAGCGCAGTTCTACCTGAGGGCTCCGTCCTGGGCCGCCCGGGGCCCACTTCCCCGGGACCGGGCAGAGCCGGGTGCTGGCTGGCCGGCCCCGGGGAAGATGGCTGCGGGGCGAAGTGGCCTTAAACCCCCGAGGGCTGGAGACCCAGGAGCTGGTCCCCGGGGCGGCCCGCCCCCCTCCTGCCCGCCCTAGACCCGGAGCTGGAGGGGAGGGCAGGGGAGGGAGGCGATGGCCGAAACAAGATGCAGACGGGGTCCCTCCCGAGGAGCTGAAGGAGTCCCTTCACCTGAGACCCTGTACCAGGTAGGCCAAGACGGGGGCCAGAAGGAGAAACCCCCGTCCCAGCAGCAGCCCCCCTCCATCAGAAGGGCTGTGGGAGGGGCCCTGCCCTTTCCCCAGAGGCAAAACCCGGGTGACCCGTCTCCCAGCTCTGTGGGGCTGAGGCCGGTGCCTCCCTCAGATGGAGCTGGGTCTGAGACGTAACCTGCGTAAGGTCCCCGGACAGGGGCCTGACCTCCTCTTCTCCCGGATAAATCTGGTGCCGGAGCCCCGGCTGTGGAGGGAAGGGGAAGGGGAATGGGGCTTCTCTGGCTCAGCTGCGGTGGGGCCTGGGGCCGCTCCGCTCAACCACCCCCCGAACACCCCCCAGATGACCGTCCAACACGCTCGTTCTCTGTAGAGCCATTTGGAGGCCACTGACCGAGGCCCCAAGAAGACGACTTGCTCACGGCCACCGGCCGGGACCCCCGCCTCTCCCATTTCACCCCTGCGGCCCCCACCCCTGGGCTTCTGTGCCGGGAAGACACGCATGTCAGGCAGGGAGGGGTAGGGCAGAGGCAGCCGGTCCTGGGAAGGGGTGAGAGCAGGGGTCTGGGCTGAGCTCAGAAGGCTGAGTGGACACTCACAGTGACCGAGACAGGAGGCGACGCGGCGGGGGGGGGGGGGCTTGCTCGCCGTCACAGCCAAACGCCACCTCCCTCCCTGGCCCGAGACTCCCGGGGCCCCTCAGTTCCACTACCTGTGGGAGCCCTGGGAGGCCCACGGGAAGTCATCTGGGCTCCCCGAGGCCTGCACACCACTGGCTTTGAACAAGGCACATCCGGGCGTGGCCCAGTGGCACTTCACTGGCCCCAGCTCGGGTATCGATCGGTTTGGCATTAATTAAAGCACCAAGTACATTACAGAAGAGAATCTGTGGTTTCATAAGCTTTCACCCTACGGCACGTGCACATCTGTCGAAGCCCCCAGGTGTGCATGTGGGTACGGAAGCCTTTACAGGGTGTTCTGGGGCAAAGAGGAAACAGAGGTGTGGCAGGGATGCGGGAGGGGCGGGGGAGGCCGGGCCTCTGCTGGCCGCCTGGGCACCGTCCTGCGGTCCGTGCTGGGGCCGGCAGGGGTGCGGTGAACGGTGGTGGGGGGGGGGGGCCAAGCCTTCCAGAGCCCTCCCGGCCCCTTCCCCCGGAGCCGTGCCCCTCCTGGAGCTCAGTGGCTGGCCTCGGTGCCACTCCCTGCCCCCAGGGCTACCTTGGGCTCAGCTGCTGGCTCTGAGCACCCCAAGTCTGCCCTGTACTTCCCAGCCCCTAGGCCCTGCCCCTCAAGGCTGATGGAGCCCGACACTCTTGTGCTTGGGGGCAGGGCATCAGGGTGGTCCCGGGACTCATGCAGCAGCCCCTTGGCAGGGGCCCTACTCGCCCGGGCCGGTGGGCTCCGAAGGGCCCGAGCTGGGGTGGCGGGCGGGTAGCTCCCGTCTGGCCTGGGGCCTGACTCTGTCACTTCCCAGCGAGACGGTCCCTGAGGTGGCCTTGTCCTGCACGCTCTCTTCTCCACTTGGGCACAGGTGACTTTGTCCCGCTTACCCGGTGTAAGGTGGCGCGATGAGCACTCAGAGGGCCGGGGTAGCTGCCGTGGGCCACAGAGGTGCGTCCACCTGGCGGGTGCCCAGGGGAAGGCCGCCGTGCTCGGGCCCCGGAGCCGCTGGGGCAGATGGGTCTTGGGGATCTGGGACCTCATCCTTCCTTGCAATCTGATAGGGACTGAAAGACTAAGGCCGACAAAAGCGCCCTTGTTCCTGGTCTCCACTCGGCAGACGATGCACGCGGCCCTCGCAGGAGCAAAAAGCAATTAGAGTAAAAGCTAGCGAGAGGGCCCCGGGCGGCTGGTGATCAAACCCGAGGCGACAGGGTTCCTGTGTGATGTGGTTATGAATTTGTTTTCAAAAGAAAATCTTGAAAAAGAGTCTTTCAAGGGAAATTTTTGCAGAACCTGCCTGGCCTTGATCCCAGCCCCAGATCTGCTGATGGCCCTGGCCGCACTGGTGGGAGACAGCCAAGGGGTGGTGGGGGGTGGGGGGACACCAAGGCCTGGGGCTCGAGGGAGGGAGCCCCCTGCTCTGGGAGGCAGCTCGCGGTGCCCTGGGGCCACGGGCGGTCAGGGTCTCAAGGTGGGGCAGGACCTGCTCTCGGGACATCTGAGAGCCGTCTGTAGGGTCCCGGGACGAAGGTCACTTGGGCCCTCCTGTTTGCAGACTGTCCAGGACCCGTGTGGGCTGCAGGGAGTTGGGGGTCCGAGGCTCAAGGCACGCAGGAGTGTGGGGCCCCGGCTGGCTCCACGCTGGCTCACACGCCAGGGACATGCACGGGGACATGGCTGCCAGGACTCAGCCCGCCTGCATAACCTCACCTTTCACCTGCCCTCCGTCCGTCCTGCAGGCCCCCAGCTCTCCCCCTCCCATGTCACAGATACCAGGGAGGTGCGGGAGTGAAGGCCCAAGGAACGTGGGGGCCCTGGGGCTGCCGCCGGCCGTCTTCTCCCCCCCCCCCCCCCCCCGGCTGCAGACCTGAGACACCTGCACGGTCCCCGTTCTCCCGGCCCCACCACTGCCGAGCCCATTAGACGGCGAAGCGGCTGCGGTCCAGGTGCACCTCGAGTCCCTGGAGGCTTCCTGGAGGAAGGGGTGTGGCTGGCCCACAGCTGGGGGCAGGGCTAGGAGGGACTCGGGGTAGGGGTAGCTTCCCCCAGCCAGGAGGGAGCCCTGTGCTGGAAAGCTCAGGGCAGAAGCCCGCCTTGCCTGTCCAGGGCCCCAGGGCCCCAGCAGCACCCCAAAGTCTCACCCCAAAGTCTCCCGCCACCCCTTCCAAACACACAGAGCTCATGCGAAGCCCCCAACACAGGGTGGGACACGGGGTCTGAGGAGTGAATGCCGACCGGCCCGCCCCATGACACAGCCCGGCCACGCCGAGCGGGACCACGGGCCCTGCTGGACGCGGGAAGGACCGAGGGGGTGACACCCCACCTGGGGCCGTGGGGCCACCGAGCAGGTGGTCCCGTCCCCACTCCGGGACTTTCGGGGCCTCTATCCCTGTAGACTGCCACGCCTGTGCCCTGCTCCTGTGGGCGTGGCCCCTGGCCCTCGCTCAGAAAGCCGCTGCCTGGTCAGGGAGGGCAGCGGGGGTCACGGGGACCTAGGCTTTTGCCCCCTGTGCCCTCCCGCACATGCCGGGCACCCGTGTCCACGCGGAGGTGTTGGGGTCTGCCTGCCCAGAGCTCTCCCCACTGACTGTGCCAGCAGGAGGGCCCCCTGATGCGACAGCCGTGGTCCGCTGCCCTCTGGATCTGGAGCGCGCCAGGCTCGGGCGGGGGACACACACCGGCACGTGCACACTGCGAGCACACGGCGTCCTGCACTCCCATCTGGGCCTTTCCACCTCTCTGGGCCCGGCCCGGCCCGGCCCTTCCGCGGTTTCCTCGCCTCAGGAGAAGGTTGCAAATCTCGGCATCAGGCTCAGCATCGTGTTGTCGGTGGAGCCGGGGAGAGCCCTGCCCCCCCCTCCCCCGCCACGGCCCGGCCCAGGCTAGGCCGCCGTGCTCCCTGGCTGGGACGGCTGCAGTAGCCTGTCAGCTGGCTCTCCCCTGCAACGAGCTCCACCTCAGTCCCAGAAGCCGCGTCCCTGCTGTGGTCCCCCGGCACGTCCCCCTTGGCTTTCTGGCCTCCCCTCCTTCTTCCCTCTTTATTCAGTTCACTCCAGACCTCTGGGCCGGTCCGTAAACATGGTGGCCTGCGTCGGGGACGCTCCTGCTGTCTGCACCAGCCACTCCCACCGTTAGGTCTTACCAACATCACCGACCGAGCTCGCCGCCCTCCCGATCCCCCTGAGCAGCGCCTAACCTCTTTCCCCCCGAGACGCCCAGTGTGGGTTTGTGTCGCTCATTAGAATCAGGCTCCACGCGCCTGGGACCCCCGCCCTTCCTCGCCAGCGCTGGGGGGCTCCGGTGAACGCTGGCAGGATCAACGTGGCGGGTGCTACGGGGCCCAGCCCCCCGGGGACCCTCGGGCCAAGGGGAAGGGGGGAGGTGCGAGGTGTCCCTGCCCGGCGGGCGGCCCGGCCGGCCCCGAGCCCGCATGTGGCCGGCGCTGGGCCCCCGACCCCTCGGGGCTCGGGAGCCCCCTCCCCCACGGCAAGCCGCTGACAACAGCACCCGTAAATCACCCTTTCGGGAGGGCCCGTGGGGCCGGGCCGTCTTACGGAGCTGGGTATGAGTGCGAATAGATCATAGCGCTTCGTAACGTCCTAATTTATGGCAGGAGACGGTGTAATTGCGTTTATGGCTTTGTTTTAGTGCTTTCGCTCTTGGAGGAAGACCGACCGTGTTTCTAGCTGCTGGGGTTTACTGCCAGTCCCCGGGGCAGCCGCTCGGCTGGGCCTTTCCGCCCTGCGGCCAGTGGGCGTGCACCCAGCCGCCCCGGGGGGCGTGCAGGGGAGCCGCGGGAGGCCGGGGGTGGGGGTGGGGGTGGCTGTGTGCATACAGGTGTGCCGCATAAGCGCGGGGTCCGGGTGCAAGGGGAGGGCCGGGCACCGGACAGGCCGCCTGGGTTCGGGTCCCAGCGGGGCGGGCTGGGGTGGGTCGCTGCCTGAGCCCGCTTCTCCGGGCGATGGCACAAGCCCCCTCGGCGGGAAGCTGCAGGGATTGAAAGGGTTCACGCTCGGGACCCCGGAACCAGGGCCCGGCACCCGCTGAACTCCGACGAAGGGTCCCGCTGCCTCGTGACCAGTGATTCCTGGGAGCGCGTGTTCAGGCGTGCACGTGTGCTGTGCGGACTGAGGCTGAGCCAGGATTCGGCGCAGGCCGGTCGGTGCGTGTGTGTGCACACGCGCGTGCACGCACACCCACACCGGGCTTTACGGAGCACGGGAGACTGTGTCGGGGGATGCGTGGGCCGCTCGGGTGTGATTTTACACAGTTCGCCACCCACCAAATCGTCCCCTGAGCTGCCGAGGGTGTGAGTGTGTCTAGCGGGACCTCGAGGCCCCCGGGCCTTTGCACGTGCCAAGGAGGTGAGCACCGGGCCACAGCTGGCGGTGCTGCTGGGACAGCGCGACACAGGGGGGTGAGCAGCAGGGGCCCCACTCGGCGGGGGGCTCTGCGAGGTGCCAGGTGTCTTCCAACAGGGACTCGTGGCCACCAACACGCGTCGTGTCCTCCCGCCGTCTCCCAGGCCTTCTGCTTGGGCGAACACCGGCCCAGAGAGGCAGGAGACACGGCAGCCACTGCGTCTCGGCCCCAGCACCGGTGTCACGGGGGGCTCGATGGGTGGGCACTTTGCTAAGGTGAGTGTTTTGGAGGCCGCCGACCAGGGCCCCTGTCCCAGTCCATCCCTCGCGTCGCCTGCTGTGCCGTTCGCGCTGCAGGGCGGATGGAGGAGGCCGCGCACAAGGAGGAGGCAGGTGGCCTGAGCCGGGTCTCGGCCGGGTCCTTGGCGTACCGTGACCGGACGGTGAGGGCCTGGTCGGGGCCACTCCCCAGGCCCCTTCCGGAGGCCTGCCTGGGCCTGGCTGGCCCTCGCTGAGCACGCCGCAGGAGCACGGGTCGCCTGCCTCTGAGAAAGTCCTTCTCCCCGCCCACAGACACGTGCTTGCCTGGCGGCGGGAGAAGGGGGGACCCCCAGCACCGCCGGGCTCCGGGCCGTCCGCCGACGGGGGCCTCAGGATCATGGCGCAACCCTGCACACCCAGCCCTAGGGCGTCCCTCTGCACAGACACCCCCAACTCCAGGCCCCACTCCGTGCTCCCCGCCGGGACTCCAGGACCTCGCCTCCGCCGGCACACGGGTCTCACGGGGTCTCGGCCCAGCAGGGTCCCAGAGGGCACCCGGGCTCCAGCCTGCCCCCAGCCCTGTCCTCAATCTTCCGCAGCCCCTCACCCAGTCCTCCCTGATCCTCTTCTCTCAGACCCTGAGCACATACGCCCTGTTGGTCCTGCCCCAGGGCCTTTGAACGTGCTATTCGCTCTGCCACCACGTCGTATAACCTCAGCTCCAATGTTGAGAGCAGACTTCCCCGACCTTTCCAGCCAGGAGCCTCCTGATCTCACTGCTCATAGTTCTGTCTACACCTCTCTCCCCTCCGCAAAATGTCCTAGTGTGTTGGTTTACTTCCTCGTGGCCCCTTCCACCAACCGAAGGCTCCCGAGGCCGGGCCTTCGACCACGCTGTCACTGTTGTATCCCCAGAGGGTCTCCCAGAGCCTGGCAGGTAGTAGGTGCCGGGTAGATACACGTGGGATAAAGTCGGTGCCTCACAAATACTGCTGGCTGAGCGAACGAGGCCCCCTGACATTCTCTGGGGGCCCCAGTGCCAGGCAGGAGGGACAGAGGTCCCCCAAACCCAGGGCTTGCTCTGTCTCTGGAGCAGGGGCCAGGAGCGCTGCCGCTACTGCTCTCAGGCCTTTCCATTGTCATTGATTTGTAAGGGCTCTTTGTATATTAAGGAAGTCTGTCCTTTGACACGTACATCCCGACCGGCTTTCCCTAGTGTGCCGTTTGCGTGGTGAATCAGTTTGTGGCAGTCGTGAATATTATGTTTCGTCTTGCCGTACAAAAGTCTTATTTATCTGTTTGCTTTTTCACGCAGTGGGCGTTATCCCTCTTCCCCTTTCCGGCTTCCAGATTTCTGTGCACACTTGGGTGGCCCTTTCCTCCTGGCGCTTGTTTGGATGTGTACTTTACCCGCAAACCTTTGATTTGCATGGGAGTTAGTTTGAACTAAGGTTTCAGTGCTGATCCTATCGACGCACCGAACTTTACTGAGTGGCCTTCGTTTTCCCCTCTGCGCGCGAGGACCTTCTTATACACGATGTTCGTTACGCCCGAACCTACCTTGTCATCTGCGCGAAGACCCTAATAATGGCTGCCTAACAATGCGCTTTGCTCTGGGTCATTCCTACGTGGCAGGGCTGTTCTTTCTGGAGGTGGAGAACCTCGGTAGCTCCGTCCCCGGGCCCAGCAGAAGAGGCCTCGAGGGGAGCGGGGACCAGCTCACCGGGACAAGGCCAGCACGCTCTGCCCTTGGCCCCCGCGGCCCGAGGGATGCGTTCTTCTGCTCCCACCCGGGGGAAGCCTGTCCTCTGTCCCACTGTGTGGTCCGAGCCTGTCGCCCGCCCTGCCGGCCCCGGCCTCGGAGCCCCCTGTCTGGCCCCGCTCCCGCCCCCTCCCTCCTGGCCGTGAGGAACATCCTCCTGGGACCCCACGTGGCTCGTGCCCTCAGCTCGTCCCCGTTCTGCCATCTCCTCCACGAAGCCTCCCTGGGTTCTGTCCTGCATGCAGAGAACTGCCCCCCAGGCCCCGGCCCCCGTCTACCTTTCCTTTCCTCCAAAGCTCATGCCCACACCACCGGCCTGTTTCTCATGGGTTTTACTTCCTGTCCCCCCTCCACCCCCCCCCCCCCGGATGAAAAGCCCTGCAGAGTTTGTGTGCGCTGTGCTGTTCGTCGACACAGTCCATCCTCCCGGACACGCAGTCCCCTGCCCTCCCCCCGCGCCTTCGTCGGGGACGACACATCCACGGCCCCAGCAAGCCCCACTGAGGCCTCCGCGGCCGGCTTACAGCAACGCTTCAGGGAGGAGAAGGCTCCCGGCGCCGGGGGGGGTCGGGGCAGAGTCAGGAGGACCCGGAAGGGGGGCCTGGGCGGTGGGCTGGGGGAGACCCCGGGTGGGGCTCGGGCCTCCCTGCCGGGCCGGCCAGCCCCTAGCGGGGCCTCCGGGGGGTCCCGGCAGCGGAGGCCAAGCAGGGGCCGCCGCCCGCCCTGCCCACGTCCGGCAGCCCTGGGCCGGGCCGACAGAGCCGCCCTGCTTGGGGGCCGGGCAAGCGGGAATGTAGGGCAGGCTGGAAACGGGGGCTGGAAGCGAGAGGCCGTGTTTATGTTGGCGGTGCAAACGCCCCACCTGCGTTTGATTCTCCCCCGCCTCCCCCCTGCGCTGCCCCTCTGACGAGCCTCAGAGTCCAGGAAGCCAGGGGGACGCCGGGCAGGACACTTTGTACCTGGAGCCAGCGGCGGGGCGGGGGGGAGGGGTGCCTCGGCCGAACCCCAGGCCGGCGGGAGGGTGATAGCCCGCCCGGCGACGGCTGGCAGGTGGGCAGGGGCTGCCGGTGGCTGTGCTGGCCGTGTGCTTTCTGCCACCGGCTGCTTCTGGTCAGGCCTGGCCACCCCCACGCCCCCACCCGGGGGGGGGGCCCTCGGCCGGGGCCTGGCGTACGGGAGCCCTAAGCCCGCCAGCCTCCGGGCCACCTAGCGGTGCCCCCTCCAGGCTCGGCTCACCCTCCCTGCTGCTCTCCATGGCCAACAGGCCTCGCCTCCTTCCTCACAGCCCGTCTTGGCCCTAAGCGCAGCCCCTGGAGGTCTCCCTACTGCCCTCGGAATGGAGACACGGCCCCGCCTTGGCCACAGGGCCCCTCGCGGTCTGGGCCCTGTGTCCCACCTCAGTCACTGCCCCTTCATGCCCCAGGCTGGCTTCTTCCGCTTCCTTGGATGTGCCACAACCCTCCCTGCCTCAGGACCTTTGCACCAGCCAGTCCCACTTCCTGGAATAGTCCACCCCTCCGCAGAGCCCACGGATCCTTCTCCTTCTTCTGCCCCGGGCACCGCTGACATTGTTGGCTTCCTCAACATCTGCCTCCCTGAAAGCAGGGACAGGCCATCCGTGACCCCTCACCGGCCGGCTGACTCTGGGCCCAACGGGGAGGGGACAGCTGCGTGGGGCAGCTGAAGGGGCCCGTCTGACAATGGAGGTCCCCGTGTATGTGCTTGGGTCTCCTGGGGGGCAGGGCCTGGCTCCCCTGGACAGTCCCTCAGGCCCATGAAAGAAGGAGAAGGCCCCAGGGTGTCCCCCAGGTTCCCAGCACCTCACAGCTGCCTCTGACCAGTTCCCTGTCCCCCAGCTCCGGCCACACCCACGGCCCGGAGCGTTCTCTCTGCCCCCCTCTCTCAGGCCGCGCTCCCTGTCCCCGCTCAGCCTGGGCCCACAGGCTGGGGCCCGTGCACCCAACCTCACCTGCCCGGCCCCGCCGGCCGAGCCCCCTCCCCAGTCCTCGGCCCGGCCCGGCTGGGGGTTCTTGTGGTCTCGTTTTCCAGCCGGCCCGCTCGCAAGGTGCGTGTGGTCTAAGTGCTGCCCCCAAACGCGAAGACGTTTCAGAGAGTTGTCCCCTTGGACCGGCCGCCTCACCCCGGCTCCTCTCCCCTCCCAGGTCACCCGGCTTTTCCCCCTGCGGCTGTACTCGAAGGCACCGACGGGCGCACGTGGACAGACTCCCTCCGCGGCAGGTCTTAGCATAAATGGTAATGGGAGACGCTGCGGCTCTCCACTCGCTTGTTTTTATTCCACACAGGTCTTGGGGCTGTCTTGTGGAAACGTGTCCACGGAGCCTGCTCCTGGGGGCGGCCGCGCAGGGAGCCTGTTGGTGGGGCTCTGGGAGAGTCACGTGGCCGGTGGCGGGGAGGCCGAGGGCTCAGAGGACAACCCCCACCCCCCGCCTCCATCCCCCAGCTGTGCAGGCTCCGAGGGACTCAGGGGAGGGGGCTCTGCTCCGGGAAGTGGCCTTCTGGGGGCCGTGGCCAAGGCTGTGCTCTGCAGTGGCCCTTCCACGTGGCCCCTGCACCTGCCTTTCTGCTCCCACTGGCCCCTCCTTGGCCCGGGGCTCACAGTCAAGCCTTGAGGGACGACCCTCCCCTCTTGCTAAAGGCTTCTTCCTCCTTTATTCTGGGGACTGGGCTGCCCCGCAGGTGGGGTGGGCCTCCTCTGACCCCGCCTCCGACATGCCCTCGACCCCAGAGACCACTGGCCCCCCCGACAGAGTACTTTGTGTCCTTCGGCCGTCTCTCACCTTCCCCACCCCCTTGCCACCAGGAAGGATCGCTTCTGCCCGACACCTGTCCCCCTGGCCGCTTGGCTAAGCCACACGCTGTGTCCCCTGCTCCCCGGCCGCTGCAGACCCGGGACGGTCCGCCCGCATCCGGCCCGGGGGTCCCCCAGAACGCTGCCGGCTTGCACCCTGCTGGCCCACTCACCTCCCACGGTCTGCCGCCTCCCCCAGAGCTCTGCGTGCCCTTCTCCGTCTGCATCTCGAGGACCCGGGGGAGAGGGGTCCTCTGCCCTGGCCTGTCCTCGGGCTGTCCAGCCGCTGTCCGAGGCCGCCCCGCGGACAACACCAGCCAGCTTAGCTCTCTCCCCTCTCCCCAGGTCACCGGCATGCCCCTCCCTCCACCAGCAGACTCCCCATCACGAACGGCAAACGAATGAAGCCCTCCCTTGACTTTGCCCCGTGGCCACAGCCCCCCCCCCACCCCCGGTCTCTCCTGGGAGGTGCTGTCCCCTGTCCTCCGGGCCCAGGCCGGGCAGCACCTGTGTCCAGCACCGCACACGGGCCTCCTGCCTGCTGGGCCGCCTCTGCAAGACGTCAAGGCGTCTGGGACTCAGTGAGTCCTCTCTGGGCCCGACGTCTCTCCCAGGCCGCTCCTGTCCGAGATCCCTGCTTAGGTAAGGGGTCAGGTCAGAGATCCCAGGGCCTCCCGGCTCCTTGCTCTCGGATCTCTCATGTGAACCAACCCCAGAGGCACCAGCATGGTCAAGGCTGGACATATTCAGGGCCCAGCAAATCCATCTCGAATCTGAGCCTCCTTCCTGCCCGCCATAGCCGTTGCCCTGGGCTGAGCCACCAGCAACCCACCGCATGCCACGGCCGCCTCTCACCTGCGGCCCCATAGCCACTCTTAGACCTCAGGAGAAGGGCTTAATATAAGGGCTCCCCACGCCCTCAGCGCCAAGGCCAGGGTCACCATCGTGGCCCTGATGCCCATCACAATCCAGGCACGTCTTCCTTGCTGCCCCTGCTTGATCGGCTCTGTCTTATGGGCCTTCCGTGCAGGCTCAGCCCTGCCACGGGGCCTTTGCACCTGCTGCCCGTGAGGCAGGCTCTCTGCTCTGTGAGCTTCAGGCTGCCTCTGCCGTCCTTTAAGCATTTACATAAGTGCCCCTCTCAGGTACCACCCCCATCCCGGCAGGCCTGTGACCTATCCGCTGCCCTGTCCTTGGCCCCTATCACCGTTTTGCCGCCCCGTCTCCTTTTGTGTCTCTGTCCACTGCAGATGGTCAGCTCCTTGAGGGCGGGGCTCGTCGCAGCTGCTAAGCCAGGGCCGGGCGCATAGTAGGTGCTTCGTGAAGACTCGTGCAGAAGGGGCCACCAGGGGCCGGGACTGTTCAGGTCGGCTCCAGGGAGGGCGACCAGCAGAGGGGCTGAGGGGCTCGGCCCGCGTGTGTGTTCATGCACGCGTGTGTGCGTGGGTGCGTGCATGGTGCACACACACGAGCTTCCGCCAGAGCTGTGCCGAGGGCCACACCGGCCGCGGGTGAAAGCTGGGAGCCGGCACCTGCAGGACTCAGGGGTGGCGGCCGGGACGGGGGTGCGGGAGGGCTAAGGTACAGACCGGCCCCCCGCGGTCCCCGGGGGCCCTGCCTGCTCTCGAGGTGCCGGGGTGTCCGGTCTCACTGCCTCTCCCGCCTTGGTCCTGGCCCGGAGACAGCAGCCCCATGACTCAGCAGCCCGGCGCAGGCTGCAGCTGTGGCTGAACTAGACGGGCAGGCAGCCCCTGGCCCCCCGGCCCCCCGGCCCCCCGGCCCCCGGGCCCCTGGGCTGGGACCCAGCCCGCGGCTGCTCCCCCACCCCCACTTCCTGCTCAAGCTCCTAGGACAGGATTCCCTGAATTCGCCGCCCCCTGAGGCTGGAACCAGGTTGCAGGCTGGGCCCGAGGGCTCTGGGCTGGGGTCCCAGATGGGGGCCGGGGTGGCCGGGCCTGGAATCTGGCATCCAGCCCCTCTCCTGGCACCTGCAGGAGCCTGTGGGGAGGGAGGTGTGGGACGTGCCCGACGGCAGGGCCGGAGCCCCCTTCCGGAACCTGCCTTCCTAGGGAAGTCGCAGGGGTTTCCTCCCCTGTGGGCTCAAGCCCAGTGTCCTGCCTGGAACGTGAGGCCTTGCTGGGAGCTTGGGGTGTGCCTTCCCCACGTCGTGGAAGTGACAACGCCCTCCCAAGGCTGTTCCCTCCTGGCTCGTGAGGCCCAGGGCCCTGAGCCAGAAGCCCCCTCAGCCTGCCCTTCCTCTGCCCGACACTGTCCGCCTCTTGCACAGCCCTGGGGACGGGGAGCTCAGTATCTCATAGGTAAGCCCAGCATGCTCGCTCTGTCTGGGTGTTGGGGCAGATCCCTCCACGAAGCACGAACCCAAGCCCCGGCAGAACGGGCCGATGGGCCTCTGGGAGGCTTGGGCTGGGGCGGGAGCGCACAGACAGTTCTCCGAGGCCTCCCACAGCAACTTCTGGTCCTCCGGCCATCAGAACAGCGAGGGGCCCTCCAGGCTCGCCTGTCCTCTCCGCCCCCCCAACCGCCCCCTCCCTGGCACCTCGGTGCTGTGCCCGGCACCCCGCCCTGTGCCTTGCCCGCGCTCTGCCCACTGCCCCCCTCCAAGTCCCTCACCCTTCACGGCTCAGCTTGGGGTGGTTCCCACCTCGCCGGGTCTGGGCGCCTCCCCGGGACCCACCTCCCGGGGACGTGTGGCCCCGGGGAGGCCTGTGCTGTCACCTGGCCACAGCCAGGCACAGCAGGTGCTCGGTGTCACGTGTGGGGGCGGACCCGAGCCTCTGTCCCCACCGCCCCGGCCCGGGTGCCCAGGCCCTGGCCACGCTCCCCGTGGCTAAACAGGGTGTTGCTGCAACCCCTCCCCCCACCCCCCACCCCCCACCGAGACCGACTCTCTGGGAAGCGGGTGAGGAGGTGGGGGAGCAGGGTGGGCGGGCAGGAAGTTGCCGGGGCTCCAGGCCAGGCCCCGAGTGCTCCAGCCCCATCTGGACAGAATTGGCCGGTCCCGCGCCCTCTCTGCTCCCAGCACCCCTCCTTCCCAGGCAGGCGGACGTTCCCGGCCCTCCCCTCCGTCCCCGTTCCCTGGCCCACCTTCCCTACTGTTGCCTGAGGTCCCTCCCTGGGGCCCCTGCCCTTGGGGTTCTCGCTGGCTCCCCCGTTCTGCTGGCTGGGTGTGGCCGACCGCCTGGTCAACAGCCCGACCCCACCACCTGCCAGCACGGGCCCTGGCCTTCGGTCACCTCTCCCGGCTTTTGTCGTGGCCTCTGTTAGCCACGCGTGGGAGGGGCGCTCTGAGAGGCGGTGGAGGGGTGGGTCTGCCCGTCCGGGGCCTGGGCCAGTCTCTCGGCCCCCTGCCCTGCAGTCTCGTCCCGGTCACGGGGGGCAGGTGGTGGTCAAGTCATTTACAGTCACTGATGGATGACAAAGTGCCATGGCCGGGAGGGCAGGGGCTCAGGGCAGACCCAGAATGTCGTGGCCGTGCCCGGGGGCCCATCCTGCGGCACGGGTGACCCACGGATCAAGGTGGTCTTTACACAGGTGCCGGGAGAGGGCACAAATCCCCAGAGTTCCGGGCTCCTGGTTGGGGCGGTGTCCCGGGAGGGGAGCCCGGGGGCAGGTGGGGGGCCTGGCTCTCAGGCTCTGCCTCCCCCCTCCTCCCCCAGCCTGGATGGACACCGGGAGGGCTGCGGCGAAGGTGGGGCCCCCCAGGCCGAGAGAGACCGTCTCTGGACACAGGGGCCTCCCCTAGTCAAGTTCCCCGGGGTTCCGGGGTCCCACCCTACGCGGGGCGGGCACTGCAAGGCACTGGCCCCGGTTCCGTCACTTTTGGGCCTCGAATCCGCTGGCTTCTCCGGAAGCCCACGGGCCGCCCGCCATTTGGGGAAGGGAGGAGGGGCCGGGGCCGGTGGCAGGCCCTCCACATGCCACCTGCCCGCGGCGGGGAAGGGAGGCCTGTGCTACCCCAGGGCGTCCACCCACCCTCGGCAGAGGAGTCTGCGTGGGGGCCGGGTCAAAACGGAAAAGAAAGGGACTTCTCCGCATCCTCACGGCCCCCTGGCCGGGCCACCCACGGCCCCTGTGAAAGTGACAGAGCCACTTTTGTCCCCCTGCGCTCTTGTCCCCACCTCAGCCCAGTCCCCACACCAAAGCCGTGACCTTAGGAAGCCCGGCTCTGACCCTGAAGTGTGTGGCCACAGGGCCGGGGCACTGGCGGGGAGAGATTCGGGGTGTCCTCGGGAGGCCGGAGCGGAGTGGCGGGGGTTCCCAGGAAAGCCCACAATGCTCGGAAGGTGAGTGGAAGGGTGGGGGAGGCGTCCACCCAGGAGGGAGGTGGGGGGCTGGCTGGGGGCCCGTCTGGCCTAGGCTGACCTGGGAGCTGATGAGAAATTCAGGCCCCAGCCTGCGGCTCCCAGCCCGCCCTTCCTGCTCCTGAGGCCGGAAGGAAGAGCTCTTGGGGACACCGGGGCTGGGTGGGGGGGACCCACACTGGCCAGACCGGGTGTGGTCTGCAGGCCTCTGGGAGGACCTGGGTGGCCCACTGTCACAGCCTGCAGGTTCCCCATTCGTGCCCAGATCCAGGGGCCTCGGAGACCGTCCTTGGGTCTCCAAGGATGACTTGGGTCATATCTCAGCAGAAGCCCCCGTGCCTCTGTCAGCCTGAGTTAAAGGTGGGGAGGGCGTCCCCACCAGTGAGCCCTTCTCTCTCATTGCTGTCCCCTCCCACCGAGCCGCAGCCCCCGGCTCCCGTCCAGCGACCTGTCAGCTCCAAGTCTGAACATGTAGCTTGAAGTGCCTGCCTCCTTACCTGCTCTCCTGCTCTTCTCAGACCTGGCAACACACCCTCACCTTCCCCCTCTGAGCCCCTGCCCTCTGCTGACCAAGCCCTCTTCCTCCTCCTTCCCCTCCTCCCCAGGAGGAGATCGTCAGATCTTCCAGTCTCCCGCACCATCGCTCCCTGCCTCCGTTAGGGAGTTTTCTCACCGTCAGCAAGCGAGGCCACTTGAAGATCTCCCGAGGGTGCTATATCCCCCATCCCTAATTCGACCCCAGACGCAGCCCTTCAGCCTTCTCAGCTGTCTCGTCACTTGACCTTGGTATTTCTAAATCAATACTTATATTACGATTCCTTGCTTTTGCAGTTTTAGATGTTATCTAGCGACTGCCTAACATGGAAGACGAGAGATCACGATTTCATTTTCACAACCCCTGCTCCTACCACTCCCCTATCCTCTCAATAGAGTTATATTGCAATTCCAGGCTAAGTAAGTATTTACTGTTTGCGTTTTATGGAAAAATACGCAACTTTATATGCCTACATAAATGAGGTTTTTACTTGAGTCATGTGGTCTTCTATGATTATGACTTTTTGTTTTGCCTGGGGTTAAGAGTTGCCTTCATGTTTTGTTTAACATTTTAAAAAAGATTTTAAGTAATCTCTACATCCAACGTGGGATTCAGACCTACAACCCCAAGATCAAGAGTTGCGTGCTCTACTGACTGAGCCACACAGGTGCCCCTGTTTTGCTGAATTTTTAATGCATCTGTCACTAATTCATTCTTAAGCTTTCTGCCAGAATTGTAAAGCTTCTATTCATTCAGTTGAGAACACTAGCAATCTATCAGCTTCATAATGTTTTTTTCCTGGAAGTTTCTTCCTGGAGTCCTTGAAAGACTGGTTGTTCTCCAGGCCTGCTGAACAACTGTAATATCTAGAACTTCTTTCCCTCTCATGTTGGGAATTTCCTTAGCCAGTTGGTCTATCTTTAATTATCTACCTATCTATCTATCTATCTGTCTATCTATCATCATCTATTTTTTGGTGTTGGATTCTCCTGGTTCTTGGAGCCTATGCCTTTCTTTTTTGGTTTTCTCTTCATTTTGCTGGAGCATATCCTCAAGTGACTTTCTGAGAAAAGGCACGTGGTAGGTAAAACTTTTGACTGCGCACGTCTGAAAATGTCTTTAATCTACTTTCATACCCGAGACTTTGAGTGTAGAATTCTAGATTGGAAATATTTTTGCCCTCAGAAGTTTAAAGGCATTTCTGCATTATGTGCTAGTTTTCTGCATTGCTGTTGAAAAGTCTGATGACACTATGATTCACTACACTGTGTATGTGACCCACGTCTTCTCTCTGGAAACCTAGGACGTCCACTTTATTGCTGGCGTCAATGAAATCACAACCTGGGGCCCTGATGAGGACACTTGGGGAATTAAGGAGGAAAGAGTAGAAGTCTTACTTCTTAGCATAGAAGCGTTCACTGAGTCCCGCTTGTCTTTATCGCGATGGCTCACTCTCCACCCCCGCTGCTCCTGGTGTCCCCATATTCAGAACCTCTCAGAGCCAGCTTCTCCAGGGGCTAAGCCTCCTGTCTCTGGCTGGACTGGGGGACAGGCAGTACCCGGCTTCACGGGCTGGGAGCATGTATGGCCGGGGAAGTGTCTGCTGCTCGGACCATCTCCAGTAAACATCCTCTCTGTCTTCAGTCCCCTCCAGCAGTTCGGAGGCTCCCTGGGGCACCTGACCGCGAGCCGGCCCGGGGTTCTGGGCTGGGAGCCTGTCCACTCTCGGTGGCTCTTAGTCTTGCAGGGCATAGTGCCAACACTCCGGGTCTCCAGAGGTCCTTCTGCCTCCCCATCTCTACACTTTTGTCTCTCTTTCCTTCCCTTCTGATCACTTAAGCCCTGTTGATTTATATTTTAGAACACTTAAATGTCTTTACTGTCGTTTTAATGGGGTTTGGAGGGAGTAGAAATAAACACACGTGTTAATTTGCTGCATTTAACCAGAGGGTGTATAGTGACTTCTCAGCCCTCTTCATCTGGCTTGTGGTCCCTGGCACCCACCGCTCTGGTTACCAGTGGCCTCCCAGTGGCCAACTCACCCTGTCTTCTGCCCTGACTTCTCAGAGTTTTCCTCTGGGGGAGGGCGGGTCCCCCCACTGAAGCCCTCCAGCTCCCGGGACCCCACTCCCCTGGGTTCTGTCTTCCAAGCCCCCCCGCCCCCGGGGCCCCCTTTCTCTGCTGGCCATCGCCCGGTGGCTGCCTCACCCTGCCCCTGTCTCCAGCCTCCCCGCGTCCGCACGCTGGTGGTTCCCGGTTCCTCAGGGCCAACCACGCCGTGGAGGCCCGGCCCTGGCCTCGCCACTTTGGTGTCTCGGGGGCATCTCGAATCGATACGTCCTGTCCTCCTTGTTCTCTTCATCCTAGGAGGTGGCGGTGCCACACAGCCGTCTGCTCCACTGCCGTGTCCCCTCCCCCTTCCTCACCGGCAACGTCCGGTTCCCACCTGAGTTCCATCTGGGCTCCAGACACATGTAGGATTTGTCCTGGACAGAGATGTCAAGTGGTCCCCACGGCCGTTCTCTCTCTCCCTCTCTCACTTTCTCACTCTTTCTCTCTTCACTAACAGAACCAGGAATTAAAGGGGTTGTGTGACCGCCTGGAGTAGAGGTTTGGTTTCTCAGGGGCCCTTGTAGCGACTTGGGGCGTATGTTACATTCTGGTCAGTGGACGTAAGAGAGGCTCATACAGGTGGCCTCTGTGCAGGGTCTTGTCCCTCCTTCCTGCTGCTGGAATGCAGATGTGATGGCGACTGTGGGAGCAGCCACTGGGGGCCATGAGGCGGAAGATGTGTGTTCTGGACCCGGAAGCAGGCAGAGAGCAGAGTCCTGGGGCTTCCTGTGGTGCGACCCCGGGGGTGGCAGCGTGCTCTCTGGATTAGGTTACCACTGGTGTTGTTGTCTTAGCGACAGCCGGGACCACCAGTCCCCTGCCCTGAACCCGGTCGGTCCCCTCTGGTGTCCCCGCCCCATTCAGCACAGAGCTCAGCAGCATGTAAGCCAGCGCAGGTCCCCTCCAGTCTTACAGCTTGAAACCATCCTGCGACTTCCCATCAAAGTCCGAACTCTTACGGGGGCGCTGCCGGACCCCGATCCGTGCTGCCAGCGCTCCGCCCTCCCCCGTCCCACTGGCCTGCGTGCCACCGTCCCCTGAGCGAGCCAGGCTCTCACCCCAGGACCTCAGGACTGATGTCCCTGGCCCCTGAGTAAAGGTTGGCTGAATGACGTAGGGAACAGTTGAGCAAGTGACGTAGCCCGGCCTCTGCTCTCAGAAAGCGCAGAAAGCTTCCAGGGCTCGGGCCGGGGTCAGAGCCTGGCCGTCAGCACCACGAGGTGCCGTCAGGGCCAAGGGCGGCTGTGGCAGCCCTGCCTCGCTCCTGGATGCCTGTGCGGCTCACGGGCCCCTCATCTCGTGTCTGCCACAAGCACCCCACTGCTCACTCGCTGTGCGCCCCTCCTCCTCCCCCGGTCCTCGCTGCTCTGCAACCTTGCGCCTACCGGGGCGCCTGCGGGCTCCTTGCCCGTTTCTCCCTGGACCGAGCTTCCCGAGACGCGGTTTCGTGCAGCCCCCCCCCAGGACCTGGCACCGCGCCTGGCACGCGGGAGGCGCCCGACTCATGGGTCGGTGGACCCGGGGTGGATACGGTTGCCCTGCACCCCTCTCCGGTCTCCCGGGGACCCGCTGGTGGCGGGCCGGGCGGGCCCCCCGCCCCCTCCCCCCCCCCCCCCGCCATCTGCACCCTGTGGGCACCTGGCCGCAGATCGTGGGAGCAGAGGCAGGAAGGGCTCAGAGGCCAGGCCTGGCTCAGCCTCCAACACGGCCGTCCTCCGGAGTTTCCGTGACTGTCTGTGCGTAACCGCACGGCGGTTTCCATCCACGTTGCCAAGTGGCAGCCGCCGGGCCTGGCCACGGGTTCTGATCCCCAACAAGCCTGCTCTCCGTCAGGCGGCCCTGGGAAGCTGGGGAGCACCGGGGGCCCGAAGGGTTAAGCCGCCCTCCACCACCCCGGTCTCGAAGGCCGGGCCCTCTTTCCTTCCAAGTCACAGCTGACGTGAAATGGAGCCTTAAAATGCAGCTGACACGGAAAACAATAGCGCTCCCTCGGAGAGGTTCTGCTGTGGGCTGGATGGCCCCCCGCCCCCCAATAATTACTCAAGACATTGGCATGAGCCAGGCCTGGTTAGGTAACAGGCTGCTTGCTCTGGAGACTTATAACTCACAGACAGTACACATGATCTCCGCAGACAACAAAATCGTTTCCAGGACGGCGGGGAGGGCGAGGCCTCAGGGAGAGGGTATGGGGGCAGGAGGAGCCCGGACCGGGCCCGGTGGGGGTGGGCCCGAGGGAGGGCCTCCAGGGGGCCCCAGGGATGCAGCCTGGGAACTTGGGAGCCGGGGAAGCTTCTGTGGGGAAGGCACCGCCCTGACCCTCGCCGCTCTGACCCCCCGCCCGCACCCCAGTCCCTGAGGCGTGAGGCCACCCCGGTCCGGTCCTCTACCGAGCAAAGCGTGGGGGACGCTCATTCGTACTGAAGTGTGAAGGTCCAACTGTGTTGGGAGAATTCCCTCCTTCTCTGCAGAAGATCGTTCATTGTCCGTCTACTGTCCGCGGCCCCCATGCACATTACTCCCTCAAGGGCAGGTCCACATACTTTCCCCGGGTTCCCAGCGCCTAGTACACAGCAGACATTCAGAAAATATTTGCCGAAGACGACATCTAACCCGAAGAAGGAAGGGCCAATGGCGTAACTTCAGGCACATGGGGAGGGGCCTCCTGGCAGCAAGTGCCAAAGGGACTCTGGCAAGCGGATGCCTGTGGACGCTCCTGCTGCCCTCAGAGCCTCTTTCTGACACCTGGGCCTCCGGAGTGCTCCCACAGGAAATGCCCGTTTCCCTGGAAGGATGCTGGGCCGCGACGGGCGGAGGACTCAGAACGTGTGGGCCGGGAAGGCCCTGCCTCGGCCTCCCCTCCCCGCCGTCCGGGTCTGCCCGGCAGCCCGGCCGCAGGCCCACGCCTGGGGACCCGTGTCCGGGGCCGCAGACGGAGGGAGGCTCCTGCGCGGGCCCGGCCTCGGACGCGGCTTGGGGGAGCAGCGCCTCCCGCCCTCTCCGGACCCGTGTCCCCCTGCGACCGGCCCTGGGCCCGAGGACACCCCTCCCCAGGTCCCTCTGACCTCCGCTCGGGCCCAGGCTGGGGTCCGGCCCGCCACCCCTCCTGCACCGTCCCCGTGCGGAAGCCAACGTGTGGACGCGGCACGGGCCCACGGGCTCCCCTCGCCGGGCCGCTCTGCCGGGCAGAGCCGGCCTCTGTGGACTCCGGCTGTCCCCACCCCAAGCGCCTGCCACCTCGCTCCGACACTCAGGCCCCAAGAATTTAGGGGCGCCTACGATGCAGCAGCGGGGGGGGGCCTGGTCACCCCGGTGATGCGATTTACGTCCCCGACCAGCGCAGCGTCCAGCGAGGTCAGAGTGGAGTCAGACCAAACGCGGATCCCGCGGCTCTGTGTGGCCCGGGCCCGGCTTGCTCTCCTCCCCTGCAGTCCCCTTGCAATCCCCTGGCTGGTGACCTCGTCCAGAAGGGTGACAGCCTTCTTCAGGTACCAGCCCTACGCTCGCCCCTCTCCAGCATCTGCTTTCGGCTCGGACCTCTCTGGGCCTCACACGCTGACTGCCGCAGGCAGGTGCCCCCAGGCAGCAGCTGAGGGACATCACGTCCTCCTCTCTCAGGCCGTGGCCCTGCCTGGGAATCACAGCCTCCTCCTCTCTCGGGCTGTGTGGCCAACCGGAGCCTGGGTGGGGGGGGGGGGGGCCTTTCCTGCTGACGGCCCTGCCCCACCCTCCTGACCCAACCCCTCCCCAGGAATGTGTTTGCCATGAGGTTTCTTCATTTAATTGACTTTAGACACGTTTCCTTGTTGGGGAGTGAGGACTGAGCTCTCACACCATTTATGATTCTCGAGCCTCTGATTTTCCGGTACAGCGTCACCATTATTTTGATTCAGTCCACAGCGGTCTGTGCCCAAGGCTTAGTGCCCTTAGAGCCAAAAGGTCCGTGGTTCCCCACCCTGTGTTCTGGTAAAACCTTTATCAGTGTGACCCTCAGCTGTCAGATGCCCCGAGGCCCCAAGTCACCTTCTGAGCTCACCCCACTCATTCTCCTGGGAGGCCTCCCCAGCCGCCGCTGTCCCCCGTTCGCACCCAGGCTGGGGCCACCCCACCTTCTCCCTGCCCACCTCCGGGGCCTCCTCTGTCCTGGTTTCTCCCACATTTTGCTGGGGCACACTCTCCATAAATTCGTTATTTTTAAAAAAATGTGTATTTATTTTTGAGACAGAGAGAGACAGAGCATGAGCAGAGGAGGGGCAGAGAGAGAGGGAGACACAGAATCAGAAGCAGGCTCCAGGCTCTGGGCTGTCAGCACAGACCCGGACGCGGGGCCTAAACCCGCGAACCACGAGATCATGACCTGAGCCGGTTGACCGACTGAGACACCTAAGTGCCTCCATTCTCCGTCACTTTCTGAAACAAGGTGCAGGAAGTAAATTTTGTGAACTCTCGGGGTCTGAAAATGCCTTCATGGGATGCTCGCCCTTAATGGATACTTTGGCTGGGTATAGAATGGTATTTTCCTTCACAAGTTTGAAAGCGTTTCTGTAAGTTTCTACTGAAGACCAGCCTGCAGTTTGGTAGGTCGCCCACCCACTGGTTCTTTAAGAAGATTTCCGGGAGTTCCAGGGTGGAAGGGGGTGAGCACACCACAGCTCCCCCCAGGTTCTAGGTGCCTTCCTCCTCCCACTCACATTTCCCCCCTCGGCCGTCTCCCACCCCTTCCTGGAAGGTCTGGGAGTTGGGTGGCAGGCAGCCTTGGATTGAGTCGCCGTGCTTCCTGGCTGTTCCCACATCTCTGTCTTTATTTCACTTTCTGGGACATTTAATTCAACCATTTACCAAGCTTTAAAATATTTTCATTAATTTTTTTAAAGTTTATTTACTTGAGGGAGGGAGGGAGAGCAAGAGAGCAAGCAGGGGAGGGGCAGAGAGAGGGAGAGAGAGGGAACCCCAAGCAGGCTCCACGAGTCAGCGCAGAGCCCAACATAGGGCTCAGCCACACGAACCGTGAGATCGTGACCTGCGCTGAAGCCAAGAGTCAGATGCTTAATGGACTGAGCTACTCCGGTGCCCTCATTTGCCAGGTTTTTAAAAAGCCCAACAGCATCTTTTACATTTCCAAGAGCTCTTTCTGGTTTCTATTTGTTTCTCTTTCATAGCATCCTGTTCTGGATTCATGATTACGTTATCTTCTGGTATTTCAGAGATATCTCATAAATGCAGATGTGTTTCATATAGCTTCACTGCCTTACGTCCTTTGGGGTGCCCTGCCGTCCTCACTCTGAGTGGCTCCCCCCCCCCCCAGGGTGTAGCCCCATCTGGCGCCTCATCTCCCTCTCCCCACTCTCTCCTTTGGCCTGTGCTCAGCCCTCTACTTCCACTCAGATCCACAAGTCAGGCTTGTTGCCTCTGCCTCGGGGCCTTTGCACATGCCACCCCTGTCTGCATCCCTCTGTGTAGTCTCGTTTCTGCACATGCTTTGTGTTTAGATCACAGGGTGCTTCTGAGACAGGTTATGTGCCCCACCCCCAGCCCTCTTTACAGCACTCAGCGTGGTTCTAAAGACATGGCCGCCCCCACCGTCCCCTGCCTCCTGGAGGACAATGCTCATGGAGGCAGGGTCTGGTCCACCTCGTCTGCTGCTCATGTCAGTGTCCTGTTGCTATCTTGCAGCCCTGGAGGCCAGAAGCTCACGGGGCCAAAGCCAAGGGGTCACCGGAGCTGTCCAGGGGCAAACCTGTTTCCTGTCTTTTCCAGTTTCTAGAGGTGCCGCTTCCTTGGCTCCCAGCCCCGTCCTCTGCCTTCACAGCCAGCAGCCTATCATCTTATTTCCTCTCGGACCTTTGCCTCCGTCATCACACCCCCTCCTGTGACCTGACTCTGACCTGGGTCCCTCTTGTAAGGACCCCTGTGATGCCTCTGGGCCCACCTGGATAAGCCCAGGTAATTCCCAGCTCGAGATCCCTTCCTCGGTTGCATCTGCAAAGTCTCTTTGCCATTCGAGGTGCCAGGGAGGACAGGGACATCCTGGGGGCCGTCATGTGACCACAGTGGTCATATGCACTCACAGAGAAAGGACACGGCGCCAGTGTAAGGTAACAGACCTCCCGGAGGGGACACCTCCAGGACCAGCCAGGTAAGCGGGGGAGAGATTAAGGTGAACAAGAAGGCAGCACCGGGGGGACATTGAGAGGAGGGGGTCAGGGCCCATCTCAAAGCCCCAGAAGCCCTGTGAAGAGGCTAGAACTAACAGGAAGGGCAGGGGGCACGGTTGGTGGCCATGGGGCTCAGCATGATCCTGCCCTCACAGGGCTCTTCTGCTGGCCACTCCTCCTGGGTGTCCTGAGGTTCTCCACCTGTCCTTTCCTGTGGCCCGGCTCTGATGACCTCCCATCCCCTCTGAGCCAGCCTGGCCAGCCCCACAGGGGTGAGCTCACACCCGAGGAGGGCAAGCCGAATCAGGCTTCAGATTAGAGCTGATGTCCTCGGGGAGGCTGAGGGACTGGGCGTCTGCGGCCAGAACAGAATCAAAGCCCCGGCAGTGGAGGTGGCCGCGGAGCAGGGGGAGGACCCCAAGGCTGAGGTTCCAGAGGGAGACAGGGTGAGGGGCAGAGCTGGTGGGGAGCAGGGCGCGTTGTACAGATCTGCGGGAGGGCACACGTGTGCCCAGAGTGCGGAGCAGGAAAGACCAAACAGAACCAACACGTCCAGGAACCCGCGACATCGTCGGCGACTTCAGCACCTCGTCAGAGGCCGACGTATCACAGTGGGAAAAACCAACCAGCAGAATAAGGGTGTAGAGGAACCAAACAGCTCCGCTAACAAGTTCAAGTCGATTGGCAGAACAGCCTTGGCTGCCTCCACACGTGCACAGAAAGGTCACAGAGGCAACCTCCTCAGACCCCAAAGGAAAAGTCCACGCATTCTCAAAAGGCCGTACCCTGAAGTAAAATGGGAAATCAATAACAAAAAGGGAGAGACAAGCTGATACACAGGGAGGCTTACAAAATACAGCTCTAAACGATGCTTTGGTTAAAGAGAAAACAAACGAGCAATTCGATTCAACTAGAAAGATCCGCGATGGGAGTTCTAACATATAGAAACCCCGGGGGATGCTTCCAAAGGTGTATTCAGAGGAACAGTGATAGCAGCTTTGGAAAATCAGAAAGGTTAAGGATAAACGTGCCAAGCGTTCAACTCAAGAAGCCAGAGGAAGTACATGAAAACAAAGGCAAAGAAAGAGCAGGAAAGGATAAAGGAAGTTATTAGCGGAACAGAAACATTTTTACGAAAGCAGAGTTGACCGAACAACCGAATGCTGGCTGTTTGTGAAGGGTCGGTGACACACGTAAGCTTTAAGCAAGGAGCAGGGGAAGAATGGGGAACGGGAGGGGAGGGACGGTTACAGGCGCGGACTGAACTGAGGATGTTATGTCCCACAAAACTAAAAACTTGATGCGGTGATAACCTCTTAAGGGAAGAATGACCCAAAGTGGCTCACGAAGGAGAAAATCTCATTACACAAAAGCCCGTTGGAAGAGTGGAAATGATCGTCACGTGCACTCCTCCAGCCAGTTTCACGCCCGGTGTTTTGGGGGGTGATTTCTACAATATTTCCGAGAAGCGGGAAACCACGATCCCACACAAAGCGTCCCGGTGCCCAGGAAAGATGGGGGGCGTCGCCTAATGTACGAGGCAAAACCAGGCACCAAACCCAGGCAAAGCCAGCTGCCCACATAGAACCCCACCCTGCCCCGTGACCCCGGGATGCAAGGGACAGACGGACGGGTGCACGGAATGTGGCAGACGGGACGGGAGCAGCCAGTGGGGACGTCTGACGCCCCAGTCTCCCCGCTCCAGTCAGCTCTTGTTGATGGGAGCTGGGGGTCCCCAGGATCTGGAGGCCCAGGGGTCTAGGTGTTCCCGAGTTGAACCAACCAGACACAGGTTTGTGCTCAGGTGGGTTCTTGGGCCTCTCAGGGCACAGAGAACCCAGGCCTCTGGCTAAAGAAGGCCGGAGACGCTTCACTGGGAGCCCCCGCCAAATGCCTTCCCCACGTACCCAAGCATCTGCTGGCCCAGCGGGACCCACAGCCCCAAGCCCCCCTGGGCCGTGCCCCCTGCAGCAGCCGTCCTGTGCGGGCACCCGGCCGGCCCTCAGGAAAGATGCTTGGAGCGAGGCCAGAAAGAAGCATGTTCTACAAGGAGCCGGGGGCTTCTCTGGGGAAAGGCCCTGGGCCCCGCGTTCCTACCCAGGGCTCTTGAACCGGCTCTTTCCTCTGTCTGCTCTCCGCCAGGCCGTCTGCCTCTTGCCATCTGGGTCTCAGCCCCTGAGAGACCCCCTCTGGCCCCCGCAGGGCCCTCTGTCACAGCCCCCACATTCTTCCTGTTGTCACAAGGCTGTCCTGCTCACTTTTGTCTCCCTGATTCCTGTATGTCTCCCCGACAGGTCACGGCCCCTGGGGGGGCCAGGATCGCGCCCACCACCGAGGCCTGGAGCACAGGAGCATGTGGTACACGCTCGTCGAATGAACGAGTACGTGAACGAATGACCCTCCTGGACCCGCTGGGCAGAAACTCCCTGGCTGGTCTTCTCGAATGGGCGGGAGAGGCCTGACCCGGTCCAGGCCGGAACGGGGAGCCTCACAAGGTGGGGGTCCCGTGGAGCTGGGGCAGGGGCTACGGGCTCTGCTGAAGGCTGGGCCCCTCCTGCCTCCTGAAGTGCCAAGTGGCCCACCCCCACCCCCATGATCCTGCTGGCCTGGCAGCCGTGGGGGGAGATGTCTGTCGGGGAGGGTGTGGCGGGGGCCATGCCGGCAGCTGAGAGCAGGGCCTGGCGGGCTGGGGGGAAGGCCTGGGGAGGGGGACCGTGGGCAGCTGGCGCGGAGGACCGGTGGCCTGACAGGTGAGCCGGGGTGGGGGCCAGGCAGCTGGGCTGGCGACAGCTGGAGCCAGGGTGGGCCCCCCCGGGGCCGCGTCACGGTGCCTGAGCTATGTGTGCATGGGGGGGGGCACCCAGTGCAGGAGCACAGACGGTGGGGGTCCGTCTGGGCCCCTCACCACAGTGGCGACGTCCTGTGACGGCCCCCAGCCTCGGGCTCAGACGTGCCTCAGGTGTTTCCATCGGAGAAAGGCCTCCATTCACCTTTCTGAGCACTTCTTAGCGGCCCTGGGAGGTGCGCTGAGGGATGTGTGAGTGAGTCAGGCGAAAGCAAGTCTGGGGGCCCCGAGAGGCTGGGTTCCTTCCGCGTGGGACACGTGGGGTGGCGATGGAGACGGGTGACCGCGTGTTTTTGTGGACAGTCCTGCAACTTCCCTGACAAGATAATCGCTTAGTTGTTAATGTGTATGCGCCAGAAAAAACCCACAGGTTTTGTAGATAATATAGTCGGGGAACAGCCGGGTTACACAAAATTAGCTTCTTTACCAGCAGGCCTTCTCAGGGCCTTTAATATGCAGATAAGCCTCTTCTGCACAAAGCCGAGGGAGTGGAGTGCAAGGGAAGGTGTCTCTGGAAGGTTCCTGAAACTCTTCCGACCACGAACCCAGGACCCACGCTCAGAACTCTGAGCAGTGCATCCCGAGGACTCGAGTCTCCTTCAGTCCAGCCCCAGACCCCGTGTGGGAAGGGCCGGCCCTGAGCCTGGCTGTGCCACCGTGCCCCCGCCAGCGTGGCTCCCGTGGGCTTTGTGGAGCTGGGACAGCCCCGAGTTGATGCCCCGGGCTCTGCCCCGCGCCCACCGACCCCTGGCTGAGCCTTCTGAAGGCACCGGGAAGTCAAACCGGGGAGCGTGTTCTTCCCTGGGGGGCGGAGGGAGCGCAGGGAGGGCCGGTGGGCCCAGCTCAGGCCCCTCAAGGGCCCTGCCGGCCGGGCCAGCTTCGCCCCGGGGCCACCGAAGTCTGTGCAGAGCTGGGGGCGCCGACACGGCCCTGGTCCTGGGGTATGACGGGGGTTCAAGGTAGCGCTCAGAAACTGGCCGAAGCCACGGAAAGAGGCGTCGTGGGTTCTGTCCAATGTAGTTAAAAACATCTGACTGTGACCACAAAAATGCTGGCATCCGGGCCTGCTGCAAAAACATTTTCATGTGAAATGCTAACGCGCCGGTGCCTGAGGAGCCCCCGCGTTAACCCTTGGAAGGGAACGCGCTCGGCCGGGGCCGCGGCCTGGGTCCTCCCCGGAGGGACCTCCGGGCGCAGGCTCAGGACGCGCGGGACGCTGCTGGCCTCCACTGTCCGAGGGCGCGTCCGCGTCCTCCCGGGCTGGGGGCGTCTAGGTCTTGGGGGCCACCTCCCGGGGGTCAGGCGGTGGCTCCCGGACACGCGGGGACCCTGAGGGGGCACCAGTGTGTGGGGGTCTGCACGCGGGTGCCAGGCCGGCAGGGAAAACCACGTGGCACCCAGCAGCCGGCTTGCGGTCGGGGGCAGAGACGTGATGAGCAGGCACCCAGAATGGCAGGTGGCGGGTGGCAGGTGGGGGTCCCTGGAGGCCTCTGTGAGCCGGGCACGCTGGAGGGAGGTGCGCTCCGGGCCAAGGCCCTTCCGTGGCCGAGGGCAGCGTGTGCCCCGAGCCACAGAGCTCCCCCGCTGCGTGAAGCTCCCCCCCCGTGTGAAGCGCCACCCCCCCCCCCCCGGCAATGCCTCTCCCCCCCCACCAACACGCCGGCCAGCTCCCCACAGTGGTCACACGGCCCCGGGGCCCGCCGGTCACCCGGGTCTCACACTCTGGGACGGATTCTCTGAGGGGTGATCACGGGGCCAAGGAGCACCACGTCCGTGCTGCTGGCCGGCCCTTTGCCAACGGCTGGAGACACTGTCCCCGGACAGGTAGGACAGCCCCGTGTCCCCTCATCGTCACCAGCACTGAGCACCATTCTCCCGGTCAATTTTCTCCACTCTGCCTCTTACAGCCCGCCTTCCCAGACCCGGATCCCCAGGCTTGAGGCCTGCCGTCTGGCTCGGTCGCAGTGGGACCTTCTCGGGCCGCGGCGAGGTCAGCGTATGCCCGCGCTGCGTCTGGTAACCCTTTCCCGCCACGCACGGGACGGAGAGCCTCCCCCGCCCAGGGAGACTTCGTCCCATCCACAGAAACAGGACACGAAGGCCTTTGGGCCTCCAGTTTCTGTCCTTTCCTCAGGGGCTTCTCGCTATCTCGGGGCCGGGCGGCCAGCTGTCCGTATTCATCTCGCGTAGGCGACCCTCACCCAGGGCTGTGTGCACACCCGGGGCCCCCGGTGCCAGGGGCCGCCTGCCAGGGAATGCATCCAGCTGGTCCGGCCCCCCGGTCCCACCACCCCCCGCCCCCAACAGGTGCGGGGTGACTCAGCAGTGCCCAATTTCTCGGCACAGGCAGCTGTTGGGTGCAGTCTGGAGACCCCTGAGCGCCTGCCCGGGCTGAGGGTGGGGCCCCCGAGTTCCGGGGGGTTCTGGCAGGAAGGGGTGGGGGTGGCTCAGCTCAGCGCCTCTGGTGCCCCTTCTCGTCCCTGTGCTCGTCCCCCCAGCACCTCCCACTCATCCTCTGCTTGCACAGGGGTAGGGGGGCTCTCCAGGGGGGTCTCGGGCCTCCCTTTGGTTTGTGCCAGCCTGGGGCGGAGGGTGGTGACGGTGCCAGTGCCACGTGGCTCTACCGTCAGGCCAGGTGTCCTGGGCGCCCTGTCTCTCTCGGGCTTGGCAACTGTAACGGGATTCTCTGTCCCCGCTCCCAAAGGCTCTGGAAGGGGTGGGGACCGGAGTCGGCACCAGCTGTCTGGACGTCCAGAGAAGTAGGGGCTCTAGGACCTCCTCTGACTCCATGGGGCAGGACAGGGGCCCCAGCATGTCCCTTCAGAGCCCAGAGATGCCCACAGAGCCCCCTCCCTGAGCCCAGGGCCCCGGGCGCCCCTACGTGGGTGTGTGCGAGGCCTGCGTGGGCCTCTAGGGAAGAGAGTGGATGAAGCTGCAGACTGGACACACACTTTCTCACAAGCCCCCCGGCCAGCCCCGGAGGCAGGGGGCCAGGCAGGCCAGGAAGCAGATGGGGAGCACTCCTCATAAGCAGGGAAGAGTCCCAAAGGGAAATGCCTCCATACTCAGGGCTTGGCGGTGTGACAGAGTTGTTTGCTCTGAGGCAAACGGAACAGGAAGGGACGCCAGCCCTGAGAGCTTGGGGCCCACGCGGTCCTTCTCTGAGGAGTCCTTGCTGAGGTCCTTCCTCTACTCCACCTTTGCTTGTTAGCTCACTCTCTACCTCCTTTCCACCTGTCCATCTGCCACTCCGTCCATCCACCCATCACCCACCATCTATCCATCCACCCACCCACCCACCCAACTACACCCATTGTCCATCCATCCATCATTCATTCATTCATTCATCCACCCATCCATCCACCCATCCATCCATTCATCCATCCACCATTCATTCATTCACCCATCCATCCATCACCCATCATCTACCCATCCATCCATCTACCCACTCATTCATCTACCCACCCACCCAACTACACCCATCATCCATCCATCCACTATTCATTCATTCATTCATTCATCTACCCACCCACCCATCCACCCATCTACCCATCCACCCATCTATCCATCCACAATTCATTCATTCATTCATTCACTCACCATCCATCCATCAACCATCATTTATCCATCCATTCACCCATCCATCCATCTACCCATTCACCCATCTATCCATCCACCATTCACTCATCCATCCAACCACCCACCACCCATCACCCATCCATCCATCTACCTATCCACCTATCTATCCACCATTCATTCATTCATTCATTCATCCATCTACCACCCATCATCCATCTATCCATCCATCCATCCACCCATCTATCCATCCACCATTCTTTAATTCATCCATCCATTCACCTGCCCACCCAACCACTCATTCATCCTTCCACCCACTATCCATCATCCATCTACCCAGCTACCCACCCATCCATCCATCCATCCACCCATTCATCTATCCACCCTTCCACCCATCCCTCCATCCTTCCACCATCCATCTCCCCATCCACCCATCCACCCATCCTCCATCCATCCACCATTCCATTCCATGTATATCCACCCTCCATCTCTCCCTCCCTTTTCTTCATTCCTTTCCTTTTCCTTTTCAGCCCTCCATCCAGCCCTCCCTCCATCTCTCCACCCACCCACTGCCCACCCACATGTATTCACACCACCCCGCCTCCACCCCCACCCCAGGCCCGTGTGCCTTCCATTCTCTCCACAAGCGTTAGCAGCTGCCTCCTGTGTATCTTGCAGCAATGACAAGAAGATCAAAAGGCATTGATGACGCAGCCACTGGCCTCTGGAGTGACAGCCTGCCACCCACTAAAAATAGACCGGGATCAAGATGCTGGCCTTCTCTCTGTTCCTTCTCTGTCTCTTGAGTCCCTGCCCCTCTCAACAGGGGACGCGCTCCATGTAGCCGAATGGTCCCAGATCAAAGGGGATCATGGGGACAGGCACTGGGGCGCTGTCAGGGCTTGGTTACCTGGTGTGGGCTTGACGAAGGGGGTGGGTGTCAGGGTTTTGGCTGATGTTGTGGATGGGAGCCGTTTGCTGAGACAGCAAGCACCCAAGGAAGTCAGGCTTGGGGGAGCAAGAGGAGGTCCCAGCTGAGTGTGCCACACAGGGACACACGGGTGTGGGCTGGGCCAGCGTTGGGGTCCTGGGACCATGTGGCCTTGAAATGGGCCCTGGGCACTCAGGGGGCCATCAGAGCACCCATCGAACTGCCCCGGTACTCGGGAGCTGGGACAGACGCCCTCCGACTCCTGCCTGTCCCTTTGACATGCGCCAAGAGGGAGGTGAAGGCTCAGCTTGGCCTTTGTTCACGGTTAATTTGTTCGGGCAGCACGGCCACCGCAGGGCTTGTCGGGCACTTACTCCATGCCAGGCTGTGTTCCAGGCACAGGGCTTTGGTGGGGACAGCCCCTGACCAGCCATTCCTGTGGGGGAGCCAGACACCCCAGCCAGCTTTACAGTCGGATGGTGATGAGGGACTGGGGGCGCTGGAGGCTTCCCAGCTAGGGCTCTGGGGGCAGAGACCCGAAGGCCTGTCAGGTGGGGGAGGAGCAGGAGCGGCCCCGGGGGTGGCCGTGCGGCCGGCCCCCGGCTCCGGGCCACCCTTCACACAGGCCCAGAGGCTCTGACGAGGGACCCCAGGAAGGCTGGCGGGCCAAACAGAAGCTTCAGGCAGGTAAGGCTGGGAGGGAGGCGTGGGGCTGCAGGGCCCACGGGCCGACGAAGGGCGCCTGGACTGCATTCCAGGGAAAGGGGCTTTAGGCAGGGAGCTCGTGGTCTGGTTTATGTTTGAAACGTCCCTCTGGCCACTGTGTGGAGACAGGAATGTAGTGGGGAGAGGGAAAGCCGGGCGCCCCTTGGGACGGGCTGGCCCTCATCTTTAGGAAGGAACGCTGCGTGCTTACATGCTGTTCCCGTCTGCGGAAATGCCCTTCCGCCCCTGGCAGAAGCTGCGGAGGAGAGAGGCTGTGTTTCTTATCCGTCTCCCCATTACTCACGCCCCGTGCCCTGGGCGCACTGCTCCCCTCTCTCCACACCTCGGTTTTCTCAGCTACAAACGGCCTTAGTAAACATACCCGTGGGGCCGATTGGCCTCGGGGCCCACCCCTTCTGGGCAGCCCTCCCTGAGTGCCCACGGCTCAGGTGGTTTCCTCCTCCTGGAAGTCTCGGGAGCACCGGGCACGCCGTAGCCCCTCACCTGTGCGGACGGCTAGCCCAAGACACGGGGAGATCCCTGTGTGGGGGCACTAGGCCTCGGCTCCTGCCGGGTCCCCCAGCTGAGCAGAAGGCCAGATGCCCGCGGGCCACTCCACAGGACACTGACGGTGGTGGCCCGGGACAGAGTCCCCCAGTGCCCCGGCCTCGCCAGTCAGGGACTCCGGACCCCTCTGGGTGTGTGGGGGGTCTTAGGTCTGACAGTCCGAGCCCCGTGAGCCAGCGGGGCCCGTGTCTGCTGATGGGACGGTGGCATATGTCCCCCTGTGCCATCCAGCCAGGCAGGCAGCAAGGAGCTGGGGCCTGGTCCTGCTGGCAGGGTGGGGCTGGGAACGGAATCCTCCCTCTTCCAGATCACCAGGAGGGAAAAAGAGAAGGAGGGAGGGAGGGAGGGGGAAGGAAGTCGGTTCACGCTCATTCGGACGTCGGCAGACGGCCCACCCTCCAGCATCCCAGCGTATGATGTATGGTATGGTCCTCTCTGCTCTAGTCCTGGGAGGTGGGGACACCGGAGGCAGGGACAAGGCTCAGAGGGGTTTGGAGACCCTCTCGAATAGGGGTGATGGAGAACTGCAGGATGCCCAGCGAAAAATCACAATTTTAGATAAACAGGCTTTTTTTTTTTTAGTATAAAATGTCATATGAAATATTTGGGACAGACTTACACCCAGAAAGTCTTCATTTTAGGCATCCTGTGTTGTTTTTTTCTTTTTTTTGCTAAAACTGGCGACCTTCTGGAAGCCTTGCAGCTTGGGAGCGGCTTCCAGATGTAGGAGTCCCCAGCTCGCCCTGGGCTATGAGGCCTGCTTCTGGGGTACGGCCCTGTCTCCCTGCTGGTGGGAATCGCCTGGCCTTTGGGCCCCCTGCCAGAGCTGCCCCGGGACGGCGGCTCCACGGCCGTCCCGGGGAAGCTGGCCCGGCAGAGGTGAGCTGAGGCTCCTCGCTGCCCTCTGCCATTCTCAGGTCCCACAGAGCCCACTGGGTCAGAAAGTTGCAGCCCCTCGGCCCCCACTGGAGGCCGGCAAGGTGGGCCTTCTGTCCCTTCTTGGGCAGGCACGCCCCAGGGAGGAATTCTCACTGCACCCCTCCTGCCTGCGACCCTGGAAGTCATGCACCGCCCCGCTCAGGAAGCAGCCCAGCGGATCGGGCCTGCCACCCAATGTGACCCGTGGGAGGGGGTACGTCTGGGCTGTTGAGAGCCGTTTGCCCCCTCCCGGACGGAGGGCACCCAACCCGGAGCAGGGGGACGCCGCTCCTGCCCTCCGGGCCCTGGATCCAGGCCTTCCTGAAGCTGCCTCCTCTTGGACTTTATGGGAGTCAACACGTTTCCTTCTTTGTGCAGGCGGTTCTGGGGGGGGTTTCTCTCCCTTGAAATGGAAAGTGGGATTTCAAGACCTGATTTCTGGGGGCCTGCTGGATAAAGCTGGGGCGGAGGGCTCAGTGCAGGGGTGTGGCTTCCCAAAGAAGGGGCCCCGAGGGGCAGGCTGAGGGGCAGCGGGGAGGGCAGAGCCGGGGAAGGAGCTCGGTGGGCCCATGGTGCCGGTGGGAGGGGGGGTCTGCCCGGGGCAGGGCCTGTGCGGCTGCTGGGCGTTGAGCAGCGAGGGCTCCGAGGGGCCATCCACACCCGCCGTCGCCCATGGGACGGCGCTCACAGGCCCCTCCCATGCCCCCCCCCCGCCCCCCGCCACAACCGCGGGGCAGAGACTTGGAACCACTCGTCCCCACTCTGCTAAGGAAGTCGAGGCTCCGAAACCCCACCCGCCTGGGGTCACACCGCAGGTCAGGGGCAGGGCTGGGGCCTGAACCCACGCGTGTCGCCCGCTGACGGCCCTCCGGAGTCGGGCCTGGGAGCTTCGGGGCGGGGCTGGGGTCTGAGAGGCGGGAGGGGCAGCGAGACGGAGGAATGACTCTGAGCCCCTGGGGGACGGAGTGGACGCCTCGGCCACCGTTGTGAGAACGTGCCGGGCCCGCCCTCTGGCCCGCAGGGACCAGGCGCTGACCCGCTGGACGTCCACACTGCCCGGCCGACCCCCGGTATGCCGTAGGCGCCCGAGTGAACCACGGCGTAAGGTGTCGAGACCGGATGGTTACCCGGCCCAGCTGGCTTCCGCCCGGGCGCGGGCCCCCACGCGTGTGCAGTAAACGCCCGAACAGCCGTGCCCTCTGTCCCCCCAGCTACCTTAAACGCGGAATTACGCTCCCAGTGACGCGACTTCCCCGCACTGCAGGCCGTGGGGTGCCGGTGCTCCGACGGCCTGCTGCCCGGCTCGCTGGGCAGGGCACCCCTGCACCCGTCACCCTGCTCCACCTGCCGGGGCTGGAGGGAGGCGGCGGCCCAGGGACGGCTGTCAGCCCCGCGGCAGGAGGTCCCGTGCTGGTCCCGCTCGCCCACCGTGAGACGGGAAGCAGGCAGTCAGGCTAAGTGAGGCCCGGGGCCGGGGGAGGGGACACGGGTTGCCCCTCCTGGTCCTCAAAGGAGGCCTGCCGGTCCAGTTAGCAGAAGGGGAGACTGGTACTCAGGGAGGTCTAACGCCTGTGTGGCCCCGCGGACGACGACAATACTGGAGGTGGCCGCCTGAGCTCAGACTCTGTTGGAAGGGCTTTGCAAAGGATTCTGCTTACTCCTCGCTGCCCCGTTGGCGTCTGGGCAGGTGTCTCCGGGACCAGATCCTGCCTACTGAGCCCGGGGCGGCCGGAGGCCACTTCGATGGGGATCCTTGGGACGGTGGGGTGAGTGCCTCGGGCTGACTCCCCTGGAGGGAGGAGGGGCCAGGATCTTGCCTGCCACCCCTCCCCAGCGGCTCTTCTGGCCCTGGGGAGGGGGGCTCAGGCAGCTGCCCCCCTGCAGGGAGGGATCTGCACCCTGGGGAAGGGAGGGCCATCAAGCTCAGGCCAGAGACGGAGGCCCCCTCCCCTCCCCCTCCCCTGGCGAATTCATGCTCTCATGGCTGCTGGACAGAGAGCCCGCCCCACCTCGAGAGACCAGTGGGGGAGTGCCGCTTGGTGGTGTCCATTTCCGGGGCCAGCGCTGGCCTGCAACGGGGCTGTCCCTGGGCCCCTTCCTTGCTGGCCTCTGCCCTTCCCACCTGGGCTTGCTCAGCCGCCAAGCCCCCCACCACCATATGCCATCCCTCGTGATGTCCATCCTGCCCACACCACCTGCTGTCCTCTGGACGGCGGTCCGTCAACCCCCTGGCACTGCACTTGCCCAGGACACCCCCACACCACGACCCCCCGCCCCTCTGCTCAGCCGGTGGGTCCGCCTGGGCAGCTCTGACCCTCCGTGTCCCTGTTCCCTACCTGGTGGCACTAGAAGCCATGCGCCTCAGAGTGGCCCTGGGGGCCGTAGGCACAACCTCACGCTCGCCCTTCTAGGCCTTACGGAAAGCTCAGCCATTGCTTAACTGACTTGCATACAGGTCCAGGAGGACATTCTGGAAACACGCACGGAGCAGCAACAGTACCAAGGAGCTGCTCTTGGGGACGCAGAGAGGGACCCAGATGACTCCCAACCTCGAGAGGGTCTCAGGCTTGGGGGCTCCAACCAGATGGAATGTGGGGAGTTTGGGCTCTGGTGCAGACAGTGAGCCAGGGTGCCAGGAAGAGTGCAGGGGCTTCATGAGGGAGGACTCCATGGCAGGCTGTGCGGGAGGGTGGCCGGGCGTGACAGCAAGGGGCTCCCCTGCCCAGGATGGGGCACAACCAAAACGTGCAGTATGGGAGTGGAGATGTGCCGGGGACTGTGCCCGTCCTGGTGACCTGGGGCTGTGACAGTACTGAGGCCAGCCCGGCTGAATGCCATGCCAGGAAGTTGCCCACAGCACCAAGAGGGTAGAGTGGGTGGAGGGCTGGGCATGAGGATCTCATCCTGTCCCTCTGCCACACCGGAGTTTCCTTCTGGTGGGCTCCCAGCCACCAGCCCTGTGCCTCCAGGCAACACTTGGAAGCAGTGCCCTAAGCACTCTGACATGTGGGGACCTTCCGTGCTGTGACTGGCACCCCACCCAATCCCGGCCAACAGCAACCTAAATGCCAGCAAGCCCATCCATACTTAGATCCCAAGCAAATATCTAAAAATGTTTGGAACCTGAAAGAGAGGCCAGGCTGACCAAACAGAAACAGAAGATCAGGAAGCGAGGTAATCTCCAGATATGAAAATGTATCTGGAGTTCCCAGAAAGATTCCAGGGGCTGTTACACCCATCAGGGAAGGGCAGGACATCGCCACAGATGCTAGAAAACAAGGAGACAGGAAGTTGAAGGCAGGGTTGCTAACAGAATTTCATGGAAGGGGATAAAGTCGATGACATAATCCTACAAATCGAATAGAGATAAAAGAGACATCAAAGTTTCATTTAAAATGTCTTCAATCTGATTAAAAGGAGTTCTAGAGAGAGGCAACAGAGATGATGTCATGAAAGGAATGGTCAGAAGTAATAAAGACAACTTTCCAGAGCTCAAGGACTCAAGTCTCCAAATCTCCAAGTCTCCCTACCAGATATTCAGCACTATCAATGAACGAAGTCAGCTGCAAAGGAACCTGACCAGGAACCCCCTCCAAGGCTAGAATGTAGATACCAAAAAAATTCCAGGAAATAAAAAAAGGGGAGAGCGCTAAGGAAGGCTTGAGGTTAAGGAAAGCATGAGATTTCCCCTCAGCAAGTCAGGAGGCCAGAAGACCTTGGGACAGGCCTGCACGATTCTGAAGGAAAACCTGAAATTCTATACCCAGTTAAACTATCACCAGGGCATGACGGTTGAATAAAGACATTTTAAGATGTTCTGAGGGCTCAGAATGCTTACCTTCCACATTACCTTTTCCTAGGAAGGCACTGGAGGTTTTTCCAGAAAACAGAGGAAACAAAAGTAAAGACAAGGACAGTAAGTCCAACCTAGATAATCATAAAAGCAAGTTCTAGAATGATGCTAGGCTGGGGGCCTCAAGGGAAAAAAAATCCAGATTGGAGCAGGAAGAAGGAGGGTTCCAGAGGGACTGTGGGCAGGACACAGGGGTTTGAGAGACAAGGCACCAGCTTGGATCTGGGCAGGTGGAGGGGTTAATGATGGAAGACAGCACATGGGAGGAAGGACAGCATGAAGGGGCAAGAACTACAGGACCTTCCAGAAGCAGTCGCTTGAGGAAGAAGTTCATCTAATCAGCAGATAAGTAATCTAAATAGAAATGAAGAAGTTCGAAGTGGGAAGCAAGGTGAGCCCTAACTCTACCTTAATGCAGAACCAAGGTAAACAGACAATGGGAAATAGGGCCTCCGGTCTGCATGCACATGCTAGAGGCCTGGCCAACATCAGAACAACAGCACCAACAGGACTAACTCTTACTGGGAGGCAGAAAGGAGGGTGGGCAGGATTGCGGCACCATTCAGTGCCACATGAAGTTGAAAGAAGACCGCGAAAACTCACAATGACCCCAACTTCCCAATTTCACAATATTTTCTCCCCCTGAACCTGAAAGTGACATTTAGAAATGAACTTCTCCTTTGGTGAAGAAATGTTATCTAAATTCAACATTTTTTGTTTCACTTTTTTTTGTTAAGAAAAATTAATAAGTCTAAAGTAGCCTTATCATATTAATAATAATTTCTGGTGGTATGTCTGTTTATTTGTCCATCCATCTGTCCGTCTGTCCGTCCATTCATCCATCCATCCATCCATCCATCCATCTGCTAGCCACTCATCTACCCATCCATCCACTCAGTCATTCATCCATCCATCCATACACCCACTCATCCATCCATTCATCCATCCATCCATCCATCCTTCCACCCACCCATCTATCCATCCATCCATCCACCCATCCATCCACTCACCCATCTGTCCAACCATCCATTAATCCATCCATCCATCCATCCATCCATCCATCCATCCATCCACCCACCCACCCACTCATCCACCCATCTATCCACCCACCCAGCCACTCACTCATCCACCCATCCATCCACTTAGTCATTCATCCATTCATTGATCCATCCATCCTTCCACCCACCCACCCACCCACCCACCCACGCATCCATCCATCCATCCACCCAGCCAGCCACCCACCCACTCAGTCATCCACCCATCCATCCATCCATCCAGTCATCCATCCATCCATCCATCCATCCATCCATCCATCCATCCACTCAGCCACCCACCCACTCAGTAATCTATCCGTCCACCCATCCCACAACCCCATTTATCTCTTCACTTATCCGCCTGTCTATCCACTCGTCCTTTTTTCCGTGCAACAAGCAATGCAATGTCCAGAATGTTCTCACATTAAAGATGGGTATTTCTGGGATAATAAGGGAGATCCCTAGGGAGAGAAGGGAAGCCCTGGAGGCTTTTACTTTTGTTTTCCAACCTTTCTGTACTGCTTGAGTTTTCTAGAAGTTCAAGCAGAACGAAAACATCTATCTAAACACTTCCACTGAAAAGCATTAATGACAGCCATCTATGGAGAAATCAGAGTCCTCTGTTTGTTTTCTCCTCTGGACAGCTCTGCACCAAAGCCTATTAATAGCACCCTGAGGGCTATTTTCAGATACCCCTCCTTCGGAGGTCTTCCCTCGCCCTCGGGTCCCCTCTGTCACAGTGCGCCGCTCTGCTCCTGCACGGCCACCGTCCAGGTCTGCGATTACACGGTGTACTTTTGATCGGGGCCAGCGCCATAATGCCGGCAGCGCCATCTTGTCCCTGCGGCACCCCCAGTACACGCCCGCTGTCTGGGACATGGTAGGAGCTCGGGCGGGTGCTGTGGGGAGTGGACGCGGGGTCAGCCCGGTGGCATTTACTTCGAGCCGCAGCCCACCGGGCTCTCGGTGCCCCGGGCAGATGGTGTCAAATCCCCGTCTGGTGCTTGGCAGTGGGCGGGGAAGACAAACCCACAGCAGTGCCCACAGTGGTGCCCACAAGAGGGGGTGGGGACCAAGAACTTCCACCTTGCCACGCGCCGGGCGCCAGGCCAGGTGCTCAACAGACAGGGCTCCAGGTGATCCTGGCCAGGGGCCCAGAGTTAGTGTCCCTGACTCCTCCTTACGGACGCAGAAAGCGAGCCTCCCAGGGGCCGGGAGGGGTGCCTGGGGTGGCACAGCCAGGAAGTGGGAAGGCAAGGGTCCGAGCTCAGCTTTCCCTGCTGTCAATGCTACTCCTGTCACTGACAGGAGAGACCACAGGGGCTGTGGGGAGCTGGTGAGGCAAGGGAAGGGGGGCTTCTGGAGGGCGACAGGGGAGATGGGGGGCTGGGGCAGAGGCGAGGCGGGGAAGGAGAGAAGTGGGCGGCGGCCGGGCAGAGAGTCAGGGTTAAGGCAGGCTCCTGAGAGGGGGCAGAGGAGCAAGGAGGGGGTGACGGCAGGGGGACAGAGCCGGGCCCAGGGGTGCCACGCCATCTGCCTGTCCCTCCGCGTGGGCCGGACCACCCCGTATATCCCTCGGCTGCCGGCTCCCGGGGTCTGCCTGGGATGGGCAGGGTGCCGGCCTCAGTCCCCCGTCCTGGCCAAGATAGCTCTGGAGCGGAGCCGGCGCCTCCCGCACAGGATGCTGTGACCCCGGACAGGCCCTGGGCAGGCCAGGCTGAGCTGCCTTCTGGGCTCCCGACGGCAGGGCCGCCGTCCCCCAGGCCTACGGAAGGCAGGCGGTCGCACAGAGACAGAGCCGGGCGGGACGGTGGGGGTGGTCTGTCCGCCCGCGGCCCGAGATGTGAGCTGCAGACTGGTTACCCCCACCCAAGCTGGGCGCCCCCTGAGGACCAAGCTCGGAGGCAGGGAAAGGGGGCGGAGAGAGGTCACTGAGGCCAGCATGTGGGGAGGTCGGGGAAGAGGGCAGGGGAGGGAGGGGTGGGGCGGCCGGCACAGAGGCGGGTCTGGGCCGCGCTGGACCGCGTGGTGCCTACCTCGAGGCACAGGACCCCGTGCCCGGTGCCGAGCAGGGAGGCCCCGCCAGGCAGTGGCCGGCCCAAGGAGAGCCGCGGGCCCGCGGGGAGTGTTCCAAGGAGAGATTTATTAGTGAAACAAAAGCATATTTTTTCAGGCAGGACTGTTTGTGCAGCTACCTCATGACATCGCCTTGGCCTGGGGCCCAGAGCGGGCGGCGGGGAGGCCTCGCGGGCAGACCCACTCCCCGCGCCGGTCCCCGCCGACGTCCTTATCTGGTCCCGGACATCAAAGCGGGGGCTTTTCATAAGCGAATTAAAACAGCACACAAACAGCACAGGGCCAGGCAGACCCCGGGCCAATTAGCTGCGAGGCGGGCAGGAGGCCTTTCAGAGGGAGGCCACTGTCTTCAGGAGCCACCGCAGTGTCACGTTTGATGAAATATTTTGCCCAAAGCTCATTATAATAATGAACCTGCATTTCTTTCCCCAAGAGAATAATTAGCAGACTTCCAAATGGCTTAAAGCGGCAATTTAAAATCTGCCCCCCCCCTCCCGCCCTTAACTGTCCCATTGACTTCATTTTGTGACAAGGAAACGTTGGCGCCTTTGGAAAGAGCCGAGACTCTCCCGCGCCCGCCCCGAGCGGCCACTCGGCTCTGTCCCTCTGGCCCTGGGCCCCTTGCCCCATCGAAACGGGGGACCAGTACGGAGGCTGGAGGCACCTGAGGCCTAGGGGGGGGTTTGGGGCAGGGGCCCGGCCCTACTTCAGGGGAGGGTGTCAGTCTCTGGGGCCGCAGGGGTGGGTCCCACCCACTACACAGACCCCCAGTCGGGGGAGTCACCTCAAAAGGGGACCTGAGCCTCGATGTCCTCACAGCAGCCACCTGATGATGGCCGCCCCGTGGAGGCAGTGGGCTGGGGCACGCGGCTGGCAGGTGGGGAGCAGGTCGGGCGGGCGAGCCCGGGAAGGTGCCCGCCCCACCTACACAAGGCCCCAGGTGACCCCAATGGCTCTCAGCGAGCAGAGCAGAGAGGTCCCCGGGCCTGGCCCGTTGGCCCAACCTGGGCGTGGCCCGAGCGGGTGCCCGGTCCCACAGCCCAGCTTGCGGTCCCCCCCGCCGCTCCCAGACAAGGCGCTTCTGCAGGGGAGCCCCTCAAAGCCTCCTCCCCTCCACATTTATTGCTCACTGTTTCCCACTCGTTGAAACCAAAACGGCTCAGGACAAAATTTTGGAAAGTACAGGAAAAGCTCTTCATGCGTGCATCTGGGAGCCCACCCTCCAGAGACAGACAGCGGGAACAGCCCGCTTTTCTGTAAGGCGCTGTTTTCTACACACACACACACACACACACACGTCCTCGCCCGCTCGGATCACGCTGCTCCCCGTCCATCTCCGAGTCACCTCGTACACTAGGCATTTTCCCAGGTCACTAGAAGCTCCATAATGATCCCCAGTGCTCAAATGTTGGCCGTGCTGTCTGTCTAATTTCTCGCTGTTAAAACTAAGACTGCCATTAGCTGGTTTGCACGTTACTCTTTGGGGCACCTCTGATTCGTTCTTCAGGGTAGATTGCTGGAAGGGGGACCAAAGGGCCGCAGGGGGAGGAGCAGGTTTTCATGGTCTTGACACATTTCCTCGAGGCACTTTCTGGAAGGGGAGACCAGTTTCCAGGCCCATTTCATCCCTGCGTTGCCAGCACAGAATTTACATCCAGTCTTGTATCTCTGCATCTAAGTTCTTAGGACAAGGGCTTGCAAATTTCTCTGTAAAGGGTCAGGGGGTAGATATTTTAGGCGTCGAGGTCCGGGTGGTCTCTGTTACAACCCCTCAACTCTGCCACTGCAATGTGAGGGCGGTCAGACACCCATCCTACACGAGTGGGCGTGGCTGTGTTCTAATAAAACTTTATTTACAGGAACAGGCTGAGGGCCGGATCAGACCCCTGGGCCGTGGCTGACCAGCCCTGTCTCTGAGGACAGAAGGGGTGAGGCATCTTTTCAGTCTCTGTGACCCTTCTTTTGTGAACTGTCTTTCCAGCTCCTTGCCCACCCTTAGTGCCTTTCTACTAAGGAGTGTCTCTCTCCATTGTCACCTGCGGTTTTCTCCCTGGCCCGCCGCCCGGCGGGGAGGGGGCCTCGTGAGACTGCAGCCCCGCTCCCCGTTTCCAGCTCTCAGCCCTGCCGCAGAGGCTGGCTCAGCCTGAGCCACCGAGGTGGAGGTCACCTCTGCCCGCTGCCTGCGGGCTGGCTACTCACACACCCTTCCTGGTTGTGCCTTTTAAATGGTTTCAACGTGACACCCACGGCCCCACACCTACAGTGTCTGTAAGCTGGACACATTAGCTTGACTCTCCCCCTACACGGCTGGTGCTCTCGACGTACTATCTGGTTTGTGATGCTCCTGCCTCTCCCCTACCAGAAACGTTATCCTGGGTCCCGGGGGATGGGCAGTGGGTTGGAGACGAGTCCCTCCCGCGCCTCGAGGCTGTGCGCCCAGGCCTCCGCCTCCTCAAACACGCGTAAGGCCAGCGGCGCCCGCCGCACGGGAGGCAGCACGCGCTGGGGCGTGGACCACGGGGCTGGTCTTTCACGCCTACGAGCCGTGCACATGTCAGACGGTGGCCTGTCCCTCGGCACTGGGAAGACAAACCCCAAGTGCTGGTTGTTCCCCCCCCCCCGAAACACGCTAGGCGTGCTGGGAACAGGGCACTCCCCACCCCCCGTTACCCTCTAACTGGCCACCGGCTTTCCTGGAGGACCGTGTGACCCCCCCTGACACACCTCGAATTTAAGATGCGGAAACAGCTCCTGGTTCTTTTCACACTCGAGAGCACACGCACTCCCACGGAGGGCACGACACCGGCCCCCTCTGCACAGCCCGGTGGCCCTGCCCAGCTCCACGAGCTACCGCCACGCACTTCTCCGGGCTGGGCATGAACGGGACCCGCCAGGTGGCTGCAGAGGTGACCCAAGGTGGCTCCACCTCCTGGGCTGGGCTGAACTCCACTGACGTTGGGGCTGTGGGACTGGCAGCCAGCGTGGGGCACAGAGCGGCCAGCGGGCGCACGACAAGGCAGCCGGCAGGGTGGGAGCTGGTGGGGCTGGGCTGGGGGCCAGAGGGCATGAGAGAGGCCAGGAGAGGAGCGGGGACCACGGCCTAGAGGACAGGAGAAAGAAGGGCCCTGGGAGTTCCCCGGGCAGGCCTGGGCAGGTGGCAGCCCCGGGCATTTGGGGGGCAGGCTGCGGGCGGGCACCGGCCCCCGAGCTGCGTTCTGGGCAGGCTGGAGCAGGCAGGGAGGAAGGGGCCGGCAGCAGAGCTCCAGAGGGCACAGGCCCAGGCAGGCTGCTCTGAAACCCCTCCCCGAACCCGGCGCGCAGACCCTCCCCCAGCACGCCCACCCCCTCCCCAGCCCTGCCCGGGATCAGCACGCCTGCAGGGGTGAGGTCAGGTGGCACACCAGCTCTGGATCCCAACCACAGCACGGGACACCTCAAGAGTTCCCGGGGACGTAGGTGCATCCTCCAGGGTAGGGGGGACGGCGTCCCCCCCACTCTGGCTCGGGGACATATTTTTATCTGCGCCCCAAGACCTCCTCAGACAACCCCCCGAGCACACAGTTGGGCTCTCCTCTCCCCGCCCTGCCTTCAGGGCTTTCAGGCCAGGCTCCCACCCCGGCCCATCCCTGCCTTGGCTGGGGCTGACCCTTGGCCGGGAGCATTTTTCCCTCGCCAAGCCCTAGCTCCGTGCAGGCGAACGCGGCCCCTCGGAGGCCCTGTTGGACTCGCAGACACCGTTCATTTCTCTGCGATCAGCTCAGACAAGCCCAGAATCCTCCTGCAAGGCCACGCTGGTCCCTGGGTGTGTCCAGTGTGGGGCCCTGGCTGGGGTCCTGAGCTGCCGGGCCCCCCGGCCTTCTTACCCTCCAGGTTTACGGGTGCCACACTGGCAGGTGCCCCAGTGCCTGGCTGACGCTGGGATTTGCGCTGCCTGCCTGTCTTCTGCTCGTGGGGAGTGGCCGGGGCAGGCCTTGTCCCGGGGGTCTCATGGTGGGGGGGGGGGCCCAGGGGTCGTTTCATGGAGCAGACGAGCCCAGAGCGCGGCCTAACCCACCTGCCGGTCGCATCCACGGGCAGCCTGGCTGACACAGGCAATGCTGAGGGACTGCTGGGATGGCTGGGGACCCCCCGGCCCTGCTGCCCGGGCCCAAGGGCGTGGGCTTGGGTGACGGTGGCTCCCTGGCCTAGGGCATGAAGCGCTGGGGGACTGGCAGTGGCTTTGCTGTTACCAGCCCGTGGTGTCGACCCCCTCCCTGCCCCCCTCCCTCTGTGATCCCCGACTTCCTGGACCCGGAGCCTCCAACGTGGCCATGCAGGAGGTGCCCGGTGCCCTCTGTCCTCTGCAAAGTGCCAGGCGGGGGGCTGGCCGGGTGAAGTAGCTTCTGCCAGGCCTGTCCTCACTTCCTGGGGACTCTGGGGGCATAGGGCTGCCCTACGGGAGTGGCCACCAGAGCCACCGTGGAGGCCTGAAAGAGAGAGCACCGAGCTGAGCCCCGAGCCCTGAAGGGGTGGTGAGGCCGGGGTAAACTGTGACCCTGCTCTGCCGTGGCCGGGGTCTCTGGCGGGATTAACAAACAGGTCTTAGGGGGTCCATCAAGAGGCCACCAGCGTCCAAGGGGGAGCACATTCCAGGGCCGGCCCCTCGAGATGATGGTCGGTATTGACGCGGTCTGGGAGGCTGCGCTGTGTCCCTAGTCCCACTGGCCAGGGACAGGGAAAGGGCCAGGATCTGAGTCTACTGTCTTGCTGTCCTCCCTCTCAGCAGACTAGGCAGTCTAGAAGGTTCCATGCAACCTTCTCCATGGCCAGGGAGTGGTTTAGCTGACCTCGTGGGTCCCTGGTCACAGGGCCACCCCCCAGTCCCAGCTGAACTCCTCCCTTGTGGCAGTAATGGCAAAAACCCTCCCCGAGGGAGCCCGCCCTACAGAGGAATTCCTCCTCAATCTCCTGCTTCTTCTGAGTTGGGGCCTCTCATCATCGCCATTGTACAGGTGGGAAAATGGAGGCTCAGAGCAGGGGCATGAACTGTCCATGTCACCAGGCTACCCCTGGGCCTGTCTGGGGGTCTGGAGATGGCAGGAAGGAGGAGCTGAGAGCTAAGACACCCCCCCCCCCCGCGCCCAGGCCCCAGTGCTGAACAGGGCTCTGGGGGCTCTGCCCCACCCCTCCCCGAGAGGGGCGGAGGTCGGGCCCGTGCTGGTGTGAAAGTAGGTAAGACACGGGACGTCTGTGCTGTTTGGGGTGGCCTCGTCTGGCATTCCTTCCTTGCAAAGCCTGAGCTTCCTCCCCAACGGGAAGGATGTGTGGGCTGCGTGGGCAGCAGGGGACCCTCAGTGGCTCGGCAGAGTGGCCTGTAGGCTTTGACACGGCAGGGCGTGGGCAGCTGGGCGGCTCCGGCGTTCCAGGGTCTGGAGCGGGGCAGTGCCACGCACACCTTCGCTTCAGAGTTTACACGGCACTGGGGCGCCCTGTCCAGGCTACGCGACAGGCTTTGTGTGCCCAGCACGTTCCCAGCGGCTCTCGTGGTCCCCGCACGGTCAGCACACAGACCTCAGGGCAGCGGGGCGGGGGGGGGGGCCATCCTGGATCTCCAGCGAGGACGAGCGGGCTCAGGGAGGCCAGCCGGGCCCGAGGCCCCGCAGCTCGTACGCAGTAGGTCGGGGTCCGACGCCCGACCCCGAAGCCGCCCGCTTCCTGACCACTGAGGCAGAACCAGGGCCTGCACCCTGCCGCGGGCTCCTCTGTTACCCGTGTGGGGCCCGGGGCCCGTGCTGCTGGGGGAGGTGGCGGTCACGAGGAGCCCCACGGACCCGGGTCCCCTCACCGTGCAGAGGGGCTGCGCTGTGCTGCCCTGACCTGGCCAATGGGTGTGGCCCTAAGAGGCAAGGGCTCTCTCCCTCTCTAGCTTCCCGCTTGGTGCCCCTACACTTCGCTTGTGGGAGGGGGAGGGGAGGAGCCGGGGGTGACCCCGGGCTCCCCCTCGGGCCCTCCGGCGGCGGACGGGTGTTATGGACCGGACCGCGCCCCCCAAGTCCACATGCTGGAGCCGTAACCCCTGTGACTGTATTTGGGGATGAGCCTTGAGGAAGACACTGAGGCGAAGAGAGGTCACAGGGGGTCCCCGATCTGACAGCATTAACGCCCTCGTGGGAGGAGGTCCCAGAGCTCTCAGTGCCCCGGGGAGGCCACGAGAGGACAGTCAGACGGTGGCCTTCCACAAGCCAGGAAGAACCTTCCCCGGAAGCTGGCCCTGCCGCAGCCTTGACCTTGGACTTCCAGTCTCCAGGGGTGTGAAAGATGAGCGTTCACGGTTTAGGCGGCCCGTTTGTGGCATCTGTTACAGCAGCGTGTGCTGACTGATACAAGGGGCCAGTCAGCAAGAGGGGACGTGGGGGTGGGGGCCCCTGCAGGCACGCCGGGCACCCACCTGACCTGCCTCCACCGCGAGACTTTTGGGGGCGTCCTGCTGCAGTGGAAGGGCTCGTATGCCTCCGGAGTCCTGCACGGGGCCACCCCGTCTCGGCCACTGGCATGGCCACGGAGCCACCACCCAGCCCATCCCCTCCCTTCACCAGATGCCGTTGCTTTCACCTCTCAGCATCTCTGGCACCCTGCACACCTCCCCATCCCCACTCCCAGGGCCCACCCTGGGCGGCTTGCCGATCGCCCGCCTTCCCCACCCCTTCCGGAACATTCTCCAGAGCGGGCGGCCAGACCGGGCTGTGTGATTCTGTCCTCTACCCCTTGGGACTGGTCCCACGGCCAGAGTCTCGTGAGCACCGGCCGAGCCACCCTCTCCTCCTGTTCTGCCTCCGCCCATTCTCTGCTGCCCACCGCAGCCGAATGACTCCGTAACCTGGAAAACCGTGCTCGCCCGTCCTCCCTGGGGAGCGCTACGTGCCGGCTCTGGGTGTGCGACACGGCACATCCCCAATCCCCAAACAGCCTGGTGGCTGTTCCCGTCCGTCCCCCACGTCAGGGCTCAGGAAACTGAGGCACACAGAAGCCGTGCAACGTGCCTCGTTGCACGAATGCTAAGCAGGGTGTTGGTTCCAGCAGCCCTCGCCCTGCACCTGCCTGCCCCACCAGCCTCCACCATAGGCAGTGCGGGGGGGGGGGCAGTGGGCACGTCCACCGCGACCCCTCCTCGCCACCTTGCTGGGCCAAAGATGGCCGCTGAGCACTGGTCGCACTCCTCCCTCCTAACTTGCCCTCCAGCCGCCTTGGGCAGGGCACCTGAACCTTCGCACACAAGGCTCCCGGCAACCACCCCTTGTCTGAGGGCTTCTCTCCTGCACGGCCCCTCTCTCGCTTTGCTGCAGCCCCCTCGGCCTCCTGTCTGTCCCAGACTCAGCCCTGCCCCAGGACCTTTGGTCATACTGCCCTCTGCGTGGAGCCCTCCTCCCAGTTACCTGAGGGCTCTGCTTCCTCTTTCCCTTAGGTCCCAGTATAGGCTGTGAGGTCAGGGAAGGGTGGTCCCCCGATCGCTGCGTCCCGTCTCCTGGCCCTCCTCCGCCATGGGCTCCTTCATATGGGTCTCCTCGTCCCTCCCTCCTCTCCTCGTCCCTGCCCCGCTCTCGGTCCCTCTGATCCCTCCCCCTACCGCCACCCCAATAATCGCCCAAACCGGCCCCAGATTAGGCAAACGCAAGCTCGCACGCTCACCCAGCCCCCGGCGGCCACAGAGGCGAGAGTTCAGACAACGCGACCAATTTACAAACAATTTTCTCTGTGACGATTAAGTTACATTTTCCCCAATAGCTGCTTAATTTTCTTGTCAAAAATGCACAGTTCTCACATTTGTCTTGCTGCAAGGCTAATTAATTTCCAGACCATAAGTAAGAACTTAATATGATACCTGCAAGGATTATAAACTATTTCAAGCTGTTGTTTACATGAAATCAAGAAAGATTCGTTCTGTTTGCAATTATGTTAATGAGGAAATAGAGCGGGTCTCTCTTTCTTTCTTTCTTTCTTTCTTTCTTTCTTTCTTTCTTTCTTTCTTTCAGGACTCGGCGTCATTTTGCTGTCACCAATAAATTAGTCCAAAAGGGTCCCCTGCCACCGAAGACCCCCCCACCCCACGGCTATTTTTAGGGTGACCCTGGCTGGCATCAGGGCCGGGTGGGCACTGGGGACTGGCCCGTCCCCAGGTTGTCTGGCCTGCAGGTGGGACTGAGGAACCTTCTCCAGGACCCTTTCTGAAGGAAGTAGGAAAGACGGAGGGTGGGCAGGGCACGTGCTCCAGCCCCTTTGGGTGTCTGTGTCCCCCTCCCCCTGCCCCCTGTCATTCGCGCCGTGCGTGCCCACAGAGGCGGTCTGGGATGGGGCACAGCACAGGCAGAGGCTGGGTGTGAAAGGGTCCCACGGCCCAGGAACGGGGCTGGAGCAGGGGAAGCATGGAGGGGGGCCGAGGAGGATATGGAGCTGAGCCCCACAGAGGAGAGGAGAGCCTTCAAGACACGGCCAAGGGGGGTCAGATGTGCACAGGGGAGGATGCCGGGGACCCGGAGTGAGGGCTGAGGGGGGCGGGCGGCCCTGGGTGCTCTGGGGGGCTTTGGGGGACACAGAAGGCAGGAGCTGGCGTCGGATGTCAGGGAAGCCCAGGGAAGATGGCCCCCGGAGTGGAGCATGCTCTGCCCCCTGCCTGCCAGTGGGGGACGGGGACACAGGTGAAGGGGGACGTCACTAGGGAGGTACCCGGCTTCCGGCTCCGTCCTCTTCCTTGCAGGGCCTCCTGACTGGCACTGCCTGTCTCGGGGCTGTGGGCACAGTCCTCATAAGTCCCAGGATGCTGTGCCCCCAGCCACGGGTGGCACTCTCTCCTGTGGGTCCGGCTTGACCTCAACGGCCCTTTAGGGCGAGGTCCGGGACAGGCACAGGCTCCCTCTGCACAGAAACCAGCCGTGACCGGATGGAAGTCAGCTGTGTCAGCACCTGCCCGACGTCCTGCTACCATCACACCTGTCGGGTGCTGCGGGCAGGGACCGTGTAGCAACGGGCTTGCGTGGGGACAAGGACAGGCCCTCAACAGGGAGAACAGCCCACAGCGTCTGGCTCTGTGGGGGAACCCGAGGGGCCTCCCTGCTGCCCTGGGCCTCCGTGTGCCCATGACGGGGGTCCCAGCACTGAGGCAGGGGGCCGTGCGGCTCCCGCCAGGTTTACCGGGCTGAAAAACAAGCTGGTTTTCCTCGCAAAGGGGCTCTGGGGCTGGCGGGTGGGGGGTTGCCGGGCGTCGCTGTGCTGAGGTAACGGAAAGCCTGGAGCCAGCAGGAGCGGGGAGGGGACGAGACGGACTCTGGATGGCAGGTGAGCACAGGGGTGGCGACCAAGGGTCTGCCTGAGGCAGGGAGGGAGCCGGCCTGGCACAGAAAGCAGTTCAGTGGTGCCCACCCGTGCCCACAGGTCACCGTTCCGTTAGCTCCGGCCGGCCCTGGGTGGGGGGCGCGGGCAGGCTGTTTGGGGGCACCGCTCCAGTCTTAGGAACGGAGGGGGATGGGGTGGGACAGAGAAGCCAGGTCACCTGCTCCCCCGTGGCCTTGCGGGTGGGGTCCCCAGACAGGGGTGCCCCCCGACAGCTGCAAGCCCAGGAATGGCAGGACCTCCCTGCTGGGAAGGACACGGAGCCTCCCCAGCTGTTCTGGGTGCTTTTGCCCGGCCCACGCAGCACCCACGGGGCAGGGAGACGAGGCAGGGAGACCGAGGCAGAGAACGGTAAGCTGACTGCGTGCCGGTGAGCTGAGCGGACTCGGGAACCGGGAGTGACCGCAAACTCGCGTCCTGGGACCTGCCTGGGACCTGCCTGGCCCTGCCCTCCTGCCCTCTGCGACTTTGCAGGGTGTGATGAGCCACATCCTCCCAGGGCCTTCTGCCCGCCCATGGGCATCTTTTTGTCCTCAAAGGACAGCGATCCGTGGGCTTCCCCGTTTCCACCTACCAGGAGAGAGGAGCCTGGAAGGGACAGGCACGGGACAGGGTGGCGGCCGCAGAACCGTCTCACTTGCCTGCTCTCAGCCTCAGATGGCTTTGCCCCCCCTTCTGCCTGTGCCCCAGGGCCTTTGCACAGGCTGCTGACCCGGATACTCCTCCATCCCACGACAGCCTCCGCCTCATTCCTTCCCGGCTGGCCCCAGGCCCCCGCCCGCCCCGTGCACCCTCTTTTCCATACTGGGAAATAGGGAGTTACGGGTCACTGGGTGCATCCCCTGTCCCGCCTCTCGGACCATGTGTTCCGAGGGAGAGAGACCAGCCCGTCCCATTCCTGGGGCGACCCCCGCGTGTGGCTGGTACCAACGGACATATGATGACTGAATGCTTGTGCGCACGCGGGCAGTTCTTCAGGGGGACCCTTTCCTGGTCGCTTTGCTTTCCACTCCCGTGAGTTGTGGTCCCTCTGCCGAGACCAGAGGGGCCTCAATTTCTAGGACACCCATGGGATCTGGAGAAGGTATGGGGTTGAGACGAGACTCTCAGGTCCCTGCCAACGCAGTTTCCACCCTATGGGTATGTGGGACACGACCCCTCTTATAAAAAGGTGGTGTCATGAAGCCGCAAAGCCGAGACCCCACCCAGGACGGGACCACAGACACCCTGCCGGGCCCCATGGCTCTGGATGTTGGGGCCCATAGTGGCCAGGTGACAGGGGTCGCCCGGATGTCAGTACCTCGGGCCAGGGCCTCACGGCACCCTGAGGATCTTCTGCCAGGGGGGTGGGTGCCGCTGGTCCAACAGGGTGTCCACAGGCCCCTCCGGGGAGGCCCCGCTGGATCGAGTGTCCCTGTGCGGGCGGCAGGCTGGCCGGCCACCTCTCTGCCCACACAGATGGCTCTTTATGTGAGAGGCCTGACCTGTGGCTCCTGGCCGGCTGGGAACAGAGTGGGGCTGTGCACGCTGACCAGCCCGCGTCGCGGGGTGGGGGTGGGGGCAGTGGGCGCGGGGGACGGGCAGGAGGGGTACACGCCGGCCCCGCGAGGTCCCCCCTGCGGCCATACCTCCCTGCATTCCGTCTGTTCTCAACCTGCCAGAGTGGCGCGGTCAGATCTCTGCCCTCCTCGGCCCTGAAGACCCCACCTCTGTCCAGCGAAGCCTCCAGCTTCCGGTGGCTCACCAGGCCTGATGCTCTGCCCGGCCCTCTACCTGTCTGCCCCTGACCTGCAGGCTCCTCCTCAGCCCGTGGCTCCCGCCACGCTGCCGCCTGCCCGCCGCTCACGTGAGCCCGGCCCGGCCCCGCCTCAGGGCCTTTGCACCGGCTGTGCCCTCTGCCCGGGACATTATCCCCGCAGATATCCACAGGCCTTGCTCCCCTGCCCCTAGAGACGTCTCCCGCAGACCGGCGGACCCTCCAGTCCTGCCGAGACACAGAGGGCTTCTTCTGAGTGGGAGGGCGCGCCCCTCACGCTCCCCCGGTGCCTGTGGGCCTGCCTGCGAGCAGGACCTGTGACGGGCCTCGTGTCCCGAGCGTTTTCCTGGAGCTGCACCCACAGGCACGCCCCACACACTGCTTGCCTTGTCTGTACAATGGCTCCCGTTTCACAGACGAGGATCCGGAGGTCAGAGGGGGCCCCGGCCTGCAAAGGGCCCCAAGGAGCGGGCCGTCCCACTCGGTCTCCCTTCGTCCTGCGGCCTCTCCCAAACTTGGGGAGGGGTCCGAGGCTACCTCCTCTGGGCCAGCAGGGCCAGCCCCCGCCCGGCCCCCGGGGGGAGCAAGGGAGGGCACCCCGAGCGGAGGCATGAATGGACGCTCCGGTGACGAGGGCGGGGGCAGCGGATGAGGGACGGGGTGGGGAGGGAGCCCGCTGCCAACCCAAACAGCCCAGCGCGCCTCAGCTCCGTGTTCAATCCACAAAAATTTCCATCTGCCTCTGGAGCGCTCGGAACCCGGGCAACGAGAAGGCCGCGCGCTCGGCAAAATAAACAGCAGGTCCGCACGGCGACTCCCCTGCGCGCGCCGCCCCAGCCCGGACGACGGCGTCAGCCATTTTGTGGACGCGGCGGCCCGGGAGGAGGACGGTCCCCGGCCTGCGGACCTGGAGGCCCCGGGCAGGGTGGGGGCCGCCCGCGGCTTTGCGGGCGGGGACCTGCCGGCATCCACCTGCCACGCGCCACGGGCCCCCCCCCCTTCCCCCACGTCGGGCCCGGGCCGCCGAGGCCGCCACCCCGTTCCCAGCCCCGGAGGCTCCCGGACGGACGTTCGGATCCTGTCCCTGGCCTGGCTCTGGGGACCCCGGGGGAGGCGGCCCCCCGCGTGGCCGGGCCACGGGCTCCCCGCCGCCCACCTTCGGGGGGCCACTCGGCCGGGGCCTGGGCCTCGGGGCCGGGACGTCTATTTTTGGAGGTGACCAAGCCACTGCTTAATATGCAGGACTGGCCGGGGGCGGGCCGTGCCCTGACCCGCAGGGTGACAAGTTGAAAAAAGGGCCCATTTTGATCAAAATACATGTTTTCCTGAGGTCGGCCAAGGCGGCTGGGCAGGGTTCGCCTCAAAGACAAGGCTCCGGGCCGCCCTCATGCCTGGGCCCCCGCAGCCGGCCTGCCCGCTGCGGCTCTCCCGGTCCAGGCCGCCGATCGCGCACCGGCCTTTGCGCACCGCGGGGGACCCACGGCCAGGGTGCTGTGCACGCCCGCCGGGCACGCGCCCTCGCCTGCCGCCATTCTGGGCTCCTGCGTCTCTCGGTCGACCCACACAAGTTCACAGGGACTTGAGCTACATTTTTCAAAAAATGTAAATTTCCTTTCTGGCCAGTATTTGCAGCCTATAAATAGAGTCATTCAGGGAGGCCTAGCCGGGCGGGGGTGGGGGGGGGGGTATCGTCTCTGGGCAGACCGAAAGGGAAACGCCCAGGAAAGGGGAAGGGAGGCGCGGGGGGTGCAGGGAGGGGGCGGGAAGAACAATTCTCTGGGGCTGTGGAAGGCACGAGAAGCGGGAGGCCATGGTGCGGCTGGCGAAACTGAGGCTCAGGCTTGGAAGGCCTGTCCGTGGCCACGCAGCGAGTGGGGTCAGGGCAGCGCTTGAACTTCCCGACTAGTCCCTGAACCCCACCCCCGGCCCAGTGGCCAGCCCACCCTCGCGACTCCTTCTGAGCTCTGCAGTCAGAAACCCAGGTAGGTCTCTTGGTTCCGGAGTTTGCTGTATCTCCCCGTGCCACAGGGCCTTTGCATGTGAGGTCCCTCGGGCCTGGATGTGGATCGGCTCAGGAATTCTCCACGGCATTTGGCCCAGTGGCACTACTAACACCCTCGGTGACTCATGGGGTCACTGAGGCCCCGATGTGACTCATGGGTTCTCATGGCTAGTGAGCCAAGGGGGCAGGGCTTGAACCCAGCTGTTGGCTGCACAAAGGCAAAGGGAAGGCTGGGTTTTGTCTTCTGTAAAATGGGAAGGGGCGACAGGAAGGCCCCTTGGAAGCCACGTATGAGCGGGAGGCCTAGAAGCCACACGTGTGCAATCTGAGAACACACGGGCACGGGAGCCACGATGCCCAGGGCCCAGATCCTGGCCCTGCCTCCACTGAGGCACGACCTCAGGAAGGGACGAGGCTCCGGGCCCATAAGTTGGGTGAAAAGGGCCGGCCCTGGAGGCACCTGTGGGCCCAGCTGTTGGCAACCCTCTGGGCAGGCTCTGGTCCTGTTGGGCATCGGGGGCCACGGGATACCAGGCCAGCTTGAGTGGCCCCGAACGCACACGCACACCTCTCTCCTTCCCACCTCCCTGCCTTGGTTACAGGGGACACTGAGGCTCAGAGAGCGGGGAGCACTGGCTGTCTCCCCACGGGCTCCCCCGGGCCCCGCTCAGCCACAGCGGCTCAAGGTCCCAGAGGTGGGGGCCCACTGCCGGTGGGGTGCTATCCTCAGGATCACTGCCATTCACCAAATAGCCCCAGCCCCGGGCCCCGGGCCAGAAGGTGGCTCGGAGGGACCTGCAGACATTCTAGGCCTTTCCACCCCATCAAGGGAGAGCCTCTCAGGCCCCTGTGGGGCCCCTCAGGCCACAAACAGGCTGCGAAAGCTGGCACTCACACTCCCTCCTGGGAAGGCGAGCGGGTGGTGCCAGTAAGCGGCGAGGCTGTCACCATGGGGCACCTGTTGCTGCTGGCCAGGAGGGAGTGGGCTGGGCAGCGGTAAAGGGCAAGCCACGAGGTCAGCCTCTGCCCTCGCACGTGGAGAGGCCCGGGACTGCGCTCCGGCCAGCAGGCTGCCCCTGGGCGTCCGCCCGGCTAGAGGCTCCAGCTCTCAGCTCTGGGCCAGCCGTGGCTCTGACTTCCATCCCACATCCGTGGCCTCTTGGTGGCCAACCCCTCTAGATGCCACAGGGACCTAAGGGTCTCACCTCTGATGGGACGGAAAGGTCTGGAACACCTACAGGTCCCTCAAAGGCCCCCTGACCGACGCTCTCGTGTCAATGAGGGACACGGACTCTCTGGACTGGGCGGGACTGTATCACCTCCCGCAGGAACTCAGACCCACCGAGGTGATTGGGCCTCTCTGCCGCTGGGCCACCCCGGTACCCCCAGGCGTGATGGGTCGCTGACTTCTCGGGCCTCAGCACAGGGGCTCCTGACGCGTGTGGTTCAGCCCCTCAGGCAGGGATTCCTGCTCTGGCCCCGTCACCCAGACCACGGGGACAAGGGCGAAGAGAGGAGGGCTCGGACGGCAGGTGGACCCCATAGCTGACCACAGCCGCTCCCATCGCCCTCTCTTGTCCCTTCCAGGCAAGCGTGCACGACTGCTGGGTGCCGGCCCGTGCTGGACGGACGGATGGCCAGACACGGGTGCTCCTCCCAGGCCTCTCCCCCGGGGGGACCCGACCCACAGAACCAAGCCCGGCACGGAGGCCCCTCGGGCGCTGGGCTGTTGTAGGGCTCTGCCCGGCTGGCCGTGCTGTCACCGCCCTCAGTGGCTGGCTGCTGCAGCGCGGCAGACGCGGAGGCCACCCCACGCTCGGGTAGGCGGGCCTACCTCCCGGGCGCGTCTGCGGTCTCTGGATGCACGTGGCCAGACACACGTCCTGACCCACGGACGGCTCCAAAGGTCCCCGCTCCCCCCATCGCGCGGCTGGAAACCGGCCGTTCCGCTGGGACTGCACTCCCCACACCCCTCTGGGAGGGGCCACGCCATTGGTCGCCAATGGGGAATGATGCGTGTGTCACTTCTGGGAAGGGGCCTGGCCCCCACGGACAGCACCCCCCGTCTTTGCACGGACAGGGGAAGGAGGCTCAGACCTTCCCGAGCCCTAGACAGGGTGCTGGGTGAGCTGAGAACCCCGCAGAGGGGCCCCCGGGGGAGTGACCGCAGGGCGGGGGCCAGTCCCGGTGGGAGCGGTCCTGGTGGGAGAGCAGCCCCAGCTGACCGAGGGCCAAGCGCCAGAGCAGGAGGCTGGCGGGGAAGGGCGGCTGCCTGGCCTCTGACGCCCCTGTCGCACCTGGGAACGCGCGCACGGACTGTGAGGGGCGTCTCGACCCGAGACCAACAAGAACCAGGTGTCTCCAAGGCGTGCGGTCCCCGCGTCATGGCCCTCCCCGTGCCCACCTTGGGCCGCACGCTTTCCTTACCCGCTTCTGGACGGCTTGGGGTCCCTACTCCCCAGGAAGCTGCCCTCCTGGGGCTCCTCCCCAACCCCAAGCGGGCGGCTCTTTCTTGCTCCTACAGACGGGGTGCGGCCAGCGCCCCCCCGTAAATGCCCCACCCCCGTGCTTTGCTATCGTGGGAGTGGAGACGTTAGAGCCCAGGGCACGTGTTTTTTGACGTCCACACACGCCGCTAGACCCCGTCCCGGAGCTCGTCCCACCAGCGAGGCACGAGCGCGTCCGTCTCCCCGCGTGCGTGCCAGCCCCGGGTATTGCGTCTTCTTACATTCTGACGTCTGTGTGTGCCCCCCGCCCCCCCGGCCACCGCTGGGGGTGGGCATCTTGCCACAGGAGACCGTTGGCCAGAGCTGCTGTTCTACTGAAGGAAGCCTCCCGAGACTGGTTCCGGGCACGGCCTGCGGGGGCTGCCCCGGCCGCGAGGATGCTGGGCCCGGCTTCCCCGGGGCCCCACGCGGCCCCGCTCGGAGTGCCCGGTCTCCTGGGCTCGCGGGGCCCGGGGACTCCCCGGCAGGCCCGCCCACCTCTGCCCAGGAATGGGGGCGGTGGCACTCAGCACCAACTGACGCTTTCATTACAGGTTTATCTTTGAGACCCCAGACAAAACAGGGCTTGTGTGGTTTGACTGAAGAGCCAAGACCTCAGGACCTCGCCATCCACTAAGACGGCTCCTCAGGAAAGAAAAAATACACTAACCTTAAAATAACCAGTTCCCAGAATAGCAGCTAATGAAGGCTTCTGAAGGGGGCCCTTTGATCAGCCAGAGCCCACGCCTTCGCCTATTTACGGCCACGTCACTCAAGAACAGCTCACCAGCACAGAGAGCGGTGTCGGGGGAAGGCCAGAGGCGGGGGGGGGGGGTGGCAGGGTTGTCCTTGGAGCCCCCCACCCCTGCCCGACTTCCTGATGGGACCAGCCTGAGCCACTGGCGAGGGACAGGACGGAACCAAGGTAGCGTGGACCCTGGGAACACAGCCTCGCGCAGTGAGCGCTGCTCCTGACCGACTCCTGAGAGCAGAAGTGGGGGGAAGCCTGGCCGGTGGGAGACAGAGGCTGCGGAAGAACCAGGATCCCAGGCAGACGGTGGGCAGAGAGGCATGGGTCGTGGGGGCTCGAGGGAGGGAATCCGGGGAAGGTTCTGTGCGACGGGGGCCGAGGAGGGGTCTGTAGAGACAAGCCCCCTGTGGGGGCGTCAGAGCTTCTAAGAAGCCGCTCTCCTGCCCGCCGCCCCGCGTCTGCCCCGCGTCAGGCACCCTCTCCGCACGTCGGTGTCCACCGGGCCCCTCCCTGGGTCCAGCCTGGGTTGGATGCCGGGGGAAGGCACCAGAGCGGCCTTGCCCAATCACCTCAGCCCCACTTGGCGGTGCTTGAAGGTGGCTCACGAAACGGGGGAAGTGAATTTGACTTGGATTTAAATTGAGCACATTCACCTTTAAGTTTAAACATAGGTCCCCGATTCAGCTACTGGAAAACTTTACGCTTAGAATGACTTAGGTGGGAGAATCAATCTCCTTTTTAACTGTACATTTTATGTCTAAGTGCAGACCACGTAGTTCTTACGAAAACACACCCTCTTCCCTTTCCCCGTTGGTATTGTAAACGTGAAACGGACGTCAGCTTTTGAAGAGTGTGGATCGTCCCAGGAAGTTTTTGTATTTATTGTCTACTGAAGCGATAATATTCTCAATCTATTGGGTTAAATAAAAAAAATTATTACAATGAATTTAATCTGTTTCTTTTTATCTCTTAAAACATGGCTATTAGAGGGGCGCCCGGGTGGCTCAGGTCAAGAGCATCCGACTTTGGCTCAGGTCATGATCTCACAGTTTGTGGGTTCGAGCCCCGCGTTGGGGTCTGTGCTGACAGCTCAGAGCCAGGAGCCTGCTTCGGATTCTGCGTCTCCCTCTCTCTCTCTGCCCCTTCCCTGCTCGTGCTCTGCTTCTCAAAAATGAATAAACGTTAAAAAAAAAAAAACCTTTAAAATATGGCTATTGGAAAAATTTAAGTTATATCTGTGGCTCCTGATTCGATTTCTATTGGACAACACTGGCCTCGGCTTGGGGTCAGCCAAGTTCTTGAAAGGGGCCAGACAGTAAATGTCCTAAGTGTTGTGGATCACATTCTGTCTCTGTCTTCTGTTTTAAATGCGCAACATTCGTTATTACTTGTTATTATTATTGTTTTAAACGTGAAAATAGGACAGGACTGAGATTTGGAGGCTGAATTAGGCCAGGAGGGCCTTGACTCCGTACAAGTCAGTGGGGGTTCCTTCCTCTCTGAGGGGAAGAGAGACTGCAGGAGTGTGTCCCTCCCTGTCCAGCCTGCTGAAGGCTGGTGGCCCAACCCAGACCCCCTGGGGTTCCGGCATGAGACCCACTTATGACTAAGACCCCAGGGGCTGGCACGAACCGCACTTATCACCACTGCCCAGCAGCTCCCAGGATCGCGGGGGAACAGAAATCAGCAGAGTCAGGAAGCGGTACAGGGACCTGGGACACAGCAGGCGTGAGGCCCAGGCTTCCCAGAAAAACCCCATCTTCAAAATCCCGATTTTGTCCCCCGTACGAGGACGAGAGCTTGTCTGACCACGTGTCGGAGCGAGACTCACTGGCCTTGATGAGCTCGCCGGGAGGCAAGGGAGGTCAGAGTCTAAAAGTACAGACAGCAGAACCCACAGAGGCAAGAGTTGCCCTGAAGGCACCTGATGAGCCAAGCAAACATGAGCTCCAGCGGTGATGGATGGCATCCAAGCCCGGGCCGGCCCCAGGTGGGGAGTCTCGCGGCCCGGCCCTACACGTCGACTTTCGAAGGATTCTACGCTCAGTGTGAGGGTCGATGAGAAATAACCCACTTCCCAAAAAGACTGTAAAGAAGGTTGCCTTGCTGCTAAGGGGAGTGGAATAGCATTTGCTCTGAGACATCACATCCACACTCAGCTTGGAGGCCCAAGTGCACACCACCTGGGTGGGCTGGAGCACTTGAGCCTAGAATTCAAAGTCCAGGATGGCGGCACTCCCACATGTATAGCAGAGGAACAGGTAACCATGGAACCTCAGTGCTTCCGAGGTTCCACGGAACCGAGACCCTCAACTCCCCTAGGCCTCAAAAATTCCCACAGATCAACTTTACGATGTAGGAAGCTAAGACTTAAAAAGAAGAAAACCCTCAAAGGGGCTGAAACACCATGAATGAGAACCAGCAAGGAAAAAATAAAAAATAAAAACATTAAAAAGACTGGAGAAGCCGACTCACAAAGATTTTAGATACGAGAAGCAAGAGAAACCAAATATGACACGGCCATATTCGATACACTCCAAGATTTTTTAAAGTTTAAAAGTTCAAGTGAAGAAAAAGAGATTATAAACATGATCTATCAAGCATGCGTAAGAGCCACGTAGAAGTTTCGCATAAATAGAAAAAGAATCGGGAAATTACTGGAAAGATTCATTGGACGGGTTTAACAGCAGATTAGACACCGTTGAAGAAATAGTTGGTGAATCGGAAGACGTTATCCAGAAAACAGTGTAGGGAAACAATCTGATTTTAGAACACGGGACAGGAAGAAGCATGGCGGGGAGTGAGATGGTCTGCGCATGTCTAATGGAATCCGAAGACGTAATGACTGAGAGCAATCCAGAATGGATGCCAGACACCATTGAGGCAACTCACCGAATTCCAAGACAGACAAACAGAAGAGACCCCACGAAGATACTGCAGTGAAAATGCAGAACACTAGAACCACAGCAGTGACCTTTGAGGACGCCACGGAGAAGAGACGCTCTGTCTTCCAAGGAGCAAGATCTCGTCCTCACCTTTGTCCGCAAGACTGACCACGGAAGCCAGAGAATAGTTGGATGATATTTTCAATGTGCTGAGAGAAAACCATTTTGGCAACGGGGGGCCCAGAATTTTCTTCCCAGTGGAAATATTTTTTTTTAAGAACAACAGTAAAAGAAGTCGTTAAAAAATAAAATAAAATCTGGCAGATTCTGATTTTCACTGAAGGAAATCCTCATAAATACCACGTGAACGTGGTAAAAAGTGATCCCAGATGTACGATCTGAGATGAAAAATAAATGATGAATGACAGAAGAGACAGATAGGTGGGTAAATTTAAATACATATGGATATTGGAAAACACTGTTATTTGTGAACCATTGGGTTAAAAAATAAACATGGCTGGACTAAAACACACGACAACAAAGAATATGAATCAGCAGGCGAATGATTGAATCAAAAGTGTTCTAATGTCCTATTTTGCAGATGTGGGTAAAAGTAGCAATTAGCCCTGCTATAGATCCATTTAAAATATCCTAGGTTAACATCTCCAAGAATGACAATAGAATATATAACTTCAAAGCCAATAGAAGGAAGAGCAGAACGAGAAATGACCATCAATCCGACCAAAGGAGCAAACTAAGCATGAAAAGTGTAGTAAAGGGAACATTAAAAATTTAGCACAAATGGAAAGCACAAAATACATTGCTCAACCCAATCTATTAGAACTCAACCCAAATCTATTAGAAATTACATTAAGTATAAATGTGCTACATGATTTAAAAAAAACCCCACGGACTCTCAGCCAAAGGGGTGCCTGGGTAGCTCAGTCTGTTGAGCGTCCAACTTCTGACTTCGGCTGGGGTCATCATCACACGGTTCATGAGTCTGAGCCCCACATAGGGCTCTGCACCGACAGTG